>NC_139962.1:57014183-57109183 GCF_963454915.1 Gymnoscopelus microlampas | reverse complement strand
AGCACACTAAGTTTAACGGTATTATCTAGCAATTCCCAAGCTGTGGGACAGGGCCCACAGGTGGGCCATGAGGGTATTGCAATTGGGCCCCCAAATGACTGGCAAAACAAGCCATAACAAACAAGCCATAACATGATCGATTCACACTGTGTTTATCAACATCTGCTACGATTTGATTGATCGTTAAAATAGATATATTCTGAGTAGGCTGCCATGATAAGTGGTCAGATGGGTGGGCTGTGAACGCTTTAGAGATTGTCAAGAGGGCCCTGATCCAGAAAAGGTTGGGACCAGCTGAGCTAAAGTGATACTGCTGTAGACTCATTCAAGTTTGCACTGTATGTGCTGGCAGAGCATTATTGTTACATGAGTGCTTCATGATGAGTTGATTCACACCATGCAGGCTTGCCATCAGACTGTTGGATAACTGGCTCTCCAAGCTCATGCAGTTGGACCCAGATTTGACCTTGATGAAGCAATACAAACGGCGCGGCAGTGTGAGGAGCGTATGTGATTAAATGTGAGTGTAGGACAGTAAAGGCAACAACAGGACAGCTTAAAACAAACACCACCATGCTAATAGCCTCGATCTCCAGGCTTTTATTTTCCTTCGCGTTTGCCATGCTAATAGCTATACGCCAAGCCACAAAGTGCTCTACACAGCAAGGGGGAAAGTGTCCAGTGCTATACATATGGCAGCTCATCCTCCCATCTAATTAGCCTACAGTATGTGAAATGCCATACATGTGGGAGAAAGGGACATTATAAGCATGCGTGTACAGCATCAAAGTCTGTGCATGGATTTGAAGAGGACGCTATATTCCTAGGAAGGATGGTGACCTGTGGACATCAATGACAGATGTGTGACATTCAAAGCTGTCACTAGACACCAGTGGTGGAAAAAGTACTCAAATGTTTTACTTAAGTAAAAGTATCAATACTGCAAAGTAGAAGTACTCTGTTACAAGTAAAAGTCCGGAATTCAACATTTACTTGAGTAAAAGTACAAAGGTATTGGTATCAAAGTGTACTTAAAGTACCAAAAATAAATGTACTAAAATGTTGGAAAATAGCAACAATCTACAAGCTCACGACGCGTTGTGAGCTTATAGATCGGCTATTTTCAAATAGCGTAGGTATAAAATAGTTAATGTATGTTTTATAATGTATTCATTTATATTGGCAAAGTAACTAGTAACTAAAGTTTTAAAATAATTGTAGTGGTGTAAAATTACAGTATTTGCCTTGTAGTGGAGTAAAAGTAAAATATTGAGTAATTGGAATACTCGAGTAAAGTAAACGTACCTCAACATTTTACTTAATTACAGCACTTGAGTAAATGTACTTAGTTACTTTACACCACTGCTAGACACCTGCACACTGCCTTGCTCGGGGGACCTATAAATCAATAGGTTGTGGCTTGTGGTGTGGCTAGAACAGTAATTCTCAAACGTTTTAAAATGTAAGGAGCCCAGTTTGGTATACATAGGCCAGTGGTTCTCAAACCTTGAGAACCAGGCCGAGACCCCCCAAAATGATCATATTTTAACTGGGGACCCCTCGCCCTGACAAGCACCAGGAAGTGTAGGAGTTGAGGCATTACATTTAGTTTGACTTTCTTAGGTAATATTTGACAATTTGGCCAATGTTTGACACATTTTTATAGTATATTATTATTACTTTTGACGCAGTAATGGTCTCGTTTTGCTTTTTGTGAGGAATTAAAAATGTCTGTGGTGCTGAACGGACAGCTCCCTGTATACAGTACTAGATGCAGTGACTCTGTCCATGGTGCTGAACAGATAGCTCTCTATTATGGTAGATGTAGTGACTCTGTCCATGGTTCTGAACTGAGCAGCAGCCAGCCAGGCCTCTTTGACTAGTGCTGAACGGACAGCTCCAAAGCAACTGTTTTTTTTCCCGTTTCTCTCAGAAAAGCATCCGGCGACCGCTCCAAATTATTTGGTGACCCCTCTGGTCGCGAGTTTGAGAACCACTGCCTCAGGCCACAGACCCCCCATGACTCAGAGAGTGTACAAATGTACACGTTTACAACAAATGGAACCACATTTTTGTACACTAGAGTTGTAGACCCATAAGGATAAATGTGTCTCTCAATCATATTGATGAGGACCCCCTTGAACCCCCTCAAGGACCACTTTGAAAACCAGTGTTCTAGTGAACACCATGGCAATGGAGAAGATAAACAGCTGTTTTGCAGGGTTCTCCACAAATAATGGAATAATGGTGCTGTGGCATCATAATCATTTTCAAATTAGGGTCAAATTCAGGACGTTATGTCCACCTAACATCCTACATCTCTTCTTTGATCGTAGGAATAAAATCCTACTATAAGCCATATATGGGCATACTGTGACCTGATGACATCAGGGAACTCACTGTAATATATTGAGTTGAGCTCATTATGAGCATAATAGGACACAGACAGACAGACAGACAGACAGACAGACAGACAGACACATACAGACATCTCCATATAGGGGCATACAAGGGACACAGACAGACATGGTAATTGTCCAGTCTAGTTAAGTGAATTGCACACATGATTTGTTCCACCATAGATTCAGAATGAAACCGAAGTATCTTTTTGCTTCCATAATAAGATCAGAGTTTGCTGTGTTGTGCACCATCGCAGCAGCAACTTGCAGCCAGTGAGCAAAAAGCAGCCACTCACCCCAATCCACTCTCTCTCTCTCACACACACACACACACACACACACACACACACACACACACACACACACACACACACACACACACACACACACACACACACACAGAATGGAAGACAGTGCCCGGTTGCATAAACTATCTTACATTTCAAACTTAAGTTTGTCCCTTGTGCAAAATATTTCCCTAAGCTAAGGGCTTTATTTGAGAGTGTTGCATAAAACCTCTTAGGCTGTCTCCTTGCCCAAGAGTTTAGACTAAGGCTTTCACAGTATACCGTCGTAATATGGCACCATGACCATGGTTATGCTTCATCAGAAACGCTTAAGCTTCTCTCACAACTTCATCCTTTAACGTTACCGCTGTATTTAAGTTTGAAATACTTCTGGGGTCATGCTAACATACTTCCGTCCTCTATTTTTTGTTTGGGGCGGTGTAACCGCCCCAAACAAACCGTGATTGGCCAATAGTCTACAACGCAGTCTACAACGCTAACCCTTCCACAGTCAATGCAAATCTATACTTTTGCAAAGTCAGCCAATCACAGTACAGCTAGTGTCATCACCACTAGCTGTAATGTGATCGGCTGACTTTGCAAATTCAGGACTGTTATTGGCTAGCAAAACACATGACACATGTGCAGCCCTATGAATAGCAGTATGGACTTAAAAAAAACACTTTTATGGTTTTTGAGTCGTGCCGAAGGCAACCACTCCTATATCTGGCTTTGTCTGTGTGTCCGTAGGTATGTCCGTGTGTCCACCAAGCTAACATTGGTCAAGCATCACGTGACACGTGACAATATGTTGAAAGGGTGTGCTTTGATTGGCTAGCGAGACGCATGACGAAATAGAACATGTAAGAGCCCTATAGGTGTGTCACTTTGAAACATTGATTACATGTTTCAAAGTGACATCAGTGCCATCAGCCAAGCTAACATTGGACATGTTAGCTTGGCTGATTGAACATGTTAGCCAAGCTAAGCAAGGCACCACTCACTTCACACAGGGTGTGATTTTTTTTAAGTGAATCACTTCCATCACTGTGATGACCACTGTGACCACACCGCCCACTTCACACTGGGTGTGATTTTTCATATAACTATGATCCATATTAATATTTAGTCACACGCTCTTGTTAATACTTTTCATTGGTTCAACTTTCACTTTCACTATAAAGACATTTGCAAAAATAACTGATCTACAAGCTCACAATGTGTTGCTGCTACACACTCCTGGCAGATCCCGGGCAATTGAATGGGGTTTAACCACCCGGGCATGCTTATTCTGGGGGGAACATTGAAAAAAAAAAAAACTAATCTACAAGCTCAAAGCGTGTCACAATGTGATAGATTGCTTTATCATTTTACAAACACCTTAGGCTCAGATCACACTTGGAATAAGATAGACACAGACACAGTCGGAGATCTCCGTCATATTTTACTTGGTACCAAGGAGCCAATGTCCAGCTTTACCTGAATCATTTCTGAAGTACAAATACTTTACATTGGTTTATATACAGCAACATGAGAAGGAGAAACAGTTAAGCAGGAGGCAGGGCTTAGGAAGTACTCAAAAGTATTAGGATACGAGTAATAGGTACTAAATGTAATAGATTAGAGCGTATTTGAGACTTCAGTGGGAGCAGAGAGCTGTGCCTCCAAGGGCTGGAGACACTATAAGATAGCCGTGGAATGTCAACATCTGTAACTTACAATAATAGACCATTCAGTATTGGCCCTTAGTTCTGTCCTCCTCTCAGTACCAAGCACAGTAGAAATGAACATTTATGCATTAATTATATGAACACATTATATAAAACTGAGAATCGGACCTTTCACAATGTGATTCTCCAAAAGATTGAGAATCACTGGTACAGAGGTTTGCGAGCAAAATATATGCGATTTATATGGGATATATATGCGGATGACATCATATTGATGGCGTCAGACTACTGCAGCATCCATATATACATGTCTACATAACGGCGACATTATGGCATAACCGTATTAATGGAATGGGGAAACCTTGAGGTAGTCCTCCCAGTTGAAGGTAACCCCTACAGCCGATGCTGACCTCACACACGTAGCAACACAACGGAATTTGATAGTGTTCTGACCCAACGCCGTAACCAACTTAAAGCCTATATACTCCATCCACTTCCCCCTTCCGGATGCCTGACACGGAACCAGTCCTGCCCCCTTATCAAGTTGTACACCCCCATTGGTTCTTCTGTCAGCAGGCTGACAACAGCACCTCCTGGCATCCCTTCAGCAGAGAGGATTCTGAGAAACTAGAGGATGTTTACACCACTGCTGGGCTGAAGAAGGGGGGTGGGGAGAAGAAGGGGGATGATGTGGTGGTTTCCCTCGAAGGAGGGCGGTATGACGTGCATTTCAAGGAGAGGACGTGCCATGCAGTGTACTGGAACCAACCTGCCAACGAGGTACGACGTTGCACCTGGTTCTACAGAGAAAAGAACGACGGCAAGTTCACGCCTTACACGGAGGACTTCAGCAACAGGCTGGAGGAAGCCTATATGATAGCCGTGAGTCTGGATGAGTGGAAGAGGAAACTGGAGTTCCCTTCGGGAGAGACGGTGATCCTGGACAATCCCAAGCTGATAATGCAGTATCAGTCACCGGGGTCTGAGAAAACCCGCCCTCGAACCGTCAGGAGGGGAGTGGACAACATCTCTGTAGAAATACCAGATGGTGAGCCAGAGCAGGTGGACCATCTTGTCTTCATGGTGCACGGAATCGGTCCCGCGTGTGACCTGTCCTTCAGATCCATCATACAGTGTGTGAACGACTTTAGGAAGGTGTCCCTGAACCTCCTGGCCTCTCATTACAAGCTCGGCCAGCAGGATGGCAAGGTGGGCAGAGTGGAGTTTCTACCGGTCAACTGGCACAACGCTCTGCACGGAGACACCGGCGTGGACAAGGACATCCAGAGCATCACTCTGCCCAGCGTCAGCAGACTGAGGCATTTCATCAACAGCACTCTGCTGGACGTGTTCTTCTACCACAGCGCCACCTACTGCCAGACCATCATGGACACGGTGGTCTCGGAGATCAACACGCTGCACACTCTCTTCAGACAGAGGCACCCAGAGTTCACCGGGGCCGTTTCTGTGGCAGGCCATAGCCTTGGGTCGTTGATCCTGTTTGACCTGCTGACCAATCAGATGACTGCACGAGGGGAGACAGTCGGGCGGGAGACGCCAGTCGATGAGCCCCCCCCTTCGGCGTCAGAGCTGCAAGCGCCGTCTCGCGATGCATCGCCTGTCGATCGCGACGCTAACTCTTTGGGAGTGTCGGTGCAGGACTCGCACTTCCACAGCAGTGTTGTGGGCGGTGAGTACTTCAATGTAGGCATTGGACAGTTACCCATTAACTACCCACAGCTGGACTTCCGTCCTCAGAGCTTTTTTGCGTTTGGCTCTCCCCTCGGCATGTTCCTGAGAGTCCGTGGAGTTAAACGCATCGATCCCAACTACACCTTCCCCACATGCAAGGGCTTCTACAACATCTTCCACCCGTACGACCCGGTAGCCTATCGCATGGAACCCATCATCGGCTCAGAGTGCGACCAGAAGCCCATGTGTATCCCTCACTACAATAATCACAAGAGGATGCACGATCTGAAGGACAGTTTGACCCACATGGGTACGGATCTGAAGAACGCCCTGGGGTCGTTAAAGACTGCGTTTAAGTCTTTCGCAAGGCGGCCTGTGGCTGCCGCACCGCCCGCCGCAGAGGAGAGCGAAGTGACCACGTCAGAAGCAGGAAACGTACAAGGGACACCTGCCGTGCATGACGAGGCAGAGTCTTCGGCGTCTGTGGAGGAAACGGAGGCGGCGCGTCGGATCAGAGTGGGGATGTTGAATGGAGGGCGGAGGATTGACTACGTACTACAGGAAACCCCCTTCAAGAGCTTCACTGATTACTTGTTTCCCTTCTCTGAATACCTGTTTGCCACCCAGTCTCATCTTTGCTATTGGGAATCTAAGGACACAGCGCTATTGCTGCTGAAGGAGATCTACGACAAGTTGGGCGTGGCCTCTGAGCAGCCACAATAGTATTTAGCATCTCTATGAACACAGTAATAGTTTAATTTAGGAGTTGACGACCTTGATTATTGAAAAAAACTTAACAAATGTAGGAAAATCGTCCGTAGTTCACAGACTGTGTAATCCTCTCCCAGACCACTATGTTGTCTGTCGTCAGTGGTGGAAAGTAACTAAGTACAATTCTGAGGTATTTGTACTTGTCAGTACTTTTACTTCTACTCCACTACTCCATCTCAGAGGCAAATATTGTATTTTTACTCCACAACAAGTATTCGAAAACTTTAGTTACTTTTCAGATATAAATTATGATATTATGAAACATACATTAACCACTTTAGCCCTGTTTTATACCTAGGCTATTTGAAAATAGCCTATCTATAAGCTTACAACGCGTCGCATCGCGACCCGTTGTGAGCCTGTAGATCTGCTATTTTCAAACATTTTTGTACTTTTACTTTTGGTACTTTAAGTACATTTTGATGCCAATACTTTTGTACTTTTAATCAAGTAAATTTAGAATTCTGGACCTTCACTTAACAGAGTATTTCTATATTGCAGTATTGATACTTTTACTTTTACTCAAAATAATTTGAGTACATTTTCCACCACTGGTCCCCATCCCCTGATGGGAACCCCATCAAAAGACTATTCATGTTCACAGTGAAAAGTACTCTGCTTGCTGTTGGAAGTTTGTTTCCAAGTTGTCATGGTTGTCTCTAGCGTTATAATCTTTGTGTTTAGTTTTTTTGGCATTGTCATGCTTTATTCAAACAAATAGAGGGGAAGAGATAGACAGGAAATACTGAGAGAGGCAGGGGAGTCAAATTCCAGAACCGGGAGCTCATTCCATAACATAATGTTCAATTAGAGCCCATTATGGTATGTCTATGTGCCCTAACCACTCAGGTTTTTGTTTAGTGTATTTTACTTTGGGATTTCACTTACAACAAACATCATACATGCAGTGCACACAGTACTATTTCTGCTTACTATTATGTCTGTGTAACAAGGTTTCCCTTTTTACACATTGTGGAAGATGTCATCTTTGGACTTGCTTGCTTTGCTTTGCTTTGCTTTGCTTTGCTTTGCTTTGCTTTGCTTTGCTTTTCGCTTCGCTTCGCTTCGCTTCGCTTTACTTTACTTTACTTGGAAAGTCATGTTCACCATGCCTTTGTTTTTTATCACATTTGTGTTTGTTTGAAGTAAAGGCTATGTGTTCATGCTTTTATCACATATATCTATATTTGTATATCTGGTGTAGCTTTTGAAGAAATCTGTCAGAATTGAAGATGATGCCAAAACAATGATGCTTATAGACCAGTTTGCCTTCTCATATTGTCTGTTTATACGTATGTATGTATGTACGTGTGTGCATGCGAGCAACGCGTTGTCTTACGACGTGTGGATATTACACGCCAGAATATGGGGGCTAGGGTTCAAGTGGTTAACATAGCTCTATCTCACATAATATACCATGTACTCATTGTGGAGTAGAGTAATAACATTGTTCAAATTAAACCCCTGAGAAGTGTGTGTGTGTGTGTGTGTGTGTGTGTGTGTGTGTGTGTGTGTGTGTGTGTGTGTGTGTGTGTGTGTGTGTGTGTGTGTGTGTGTGTGTGTGTGTGTGTGTGTGTGTGTGTGTGCGTGTGCGTGCGTATGTTTGTGGGGGAGTCTCAGCTTTTCTCAGATGTAAGGGGAGCTCAAGGGATAAAAGGTTGGGAACCACTACCGATTTTCCGTAATTAGGTCATTAACTATAAAAGTTTTATTAGAGAGGGACTTGATATTTAAAAGTGCCATTTGTAGTTTCACCGGTCTGCATTGTGCAGCATGTTACCCATAGTCAGTTTGTGGAACAAAGAGAAGATTACTCGTATTAGATCTGATGTTTAGTGATGTGGAAGGCATCATAACAGTCTGCAAAGAAATAGATGGAATTAAGTTAAAGGCAAATCCCAAGGCACACCTGCATGGACTCACGGCGCATACCGTTTGGGAACCACTGGTATATTGTGCCTTTATGATGTTGGACAGTCCAAATGCAGTGTGGGAATTTAACGTACTGTATCTGTCTGTCTAACTGTGTCCCTTGTATGCTCATATATGGAGATCTCTGTATCTGCCAGTCCTTGTACCTTTCATGCCCATATATGTAAATCCCTGATGTCATCAGTATATGCCCAAATATTGGAATGTCCATGTAACAGTTGGCCAAAAACGAGCAAGTCCAGGAATGCAAGTTTTAGGTATTTTTATTCTCCAAAAGAACAGCAGTCTGTGCAAAAATATTTATAGTGCTGGCCAATGCAAAAATAACTTGATAACAAAAATGAATACTTGAGGAAAAATGTGAATACAAGAAAACACTTCCAGCCTCTGTTAAATAGGGAGTGGATCCTACCACAGGACACAGAACCAATTAGCAACAATACGTCCAAATATTTATATTAATACTTCCCTGGCTTCCCCACAGCATACGAGTAACCTAAACATTACTAAATATGTTTTACAATTTAACAAGTACAACTTGGGTGAAAACTCAATGACAGTTTAAATAAACCCATTACTTATAAAACATAGGAAACGCCCCTCTCCTCCACAGCACATGGAACCTTCCTAATCAAGGAAATTGGCATGAGCAGTGCAGGGGAGACAACAATCAAACAATCAGTGAATATAGAGCACCGAAGTCTAACATAATTTACGCATCCTACCTGGGTCGCGTTTTTTTCCCCCCGTTCTGAATTCCCATAGACGTGTTTAATATCGTGTCAAATAAGAACTGTGTTCCAAAGATACTCATATGGATATGGATATGTGTGAAAACGCTAATGTTACTTCCACTGAATTAGTTATATTTTTGTCAGAAACAAATATCAAAAATGAGTGACTGACTATCATAAACGATACAGAACCTCCTGGCTGACAATATCGCCGAGAAAGTTTAGGGGCGGCAGTGGCTCAGGGGTAGAGTGAACTGGAAACCGCAAGGTTCCCAGTTCGATCCCGGGCTGGGGGGCTCCCCCAGAGTTAGTGTGTCCTTGAGCAAGACGCTGAATCCCTAATTGCTCCCGATGAGCAGGTTGGTGCCTTGCATGGTTTCGCGTCGCGCTTTACACAGGCTTAAATTGCCTAAGAAAACGATTGAGCGGCTGCAACTTCCAAAATGCACTGCAGCAGCCAGAATCCTAACCAACACCAGGAACCTACTTGTGTCCTTGCACTGGATATCCCTGTAAAGTTTAGGATACATGTTTAAGTTATTGTCTCCGCCAGGAGACTATGTTTTCACTTTCCGCCCCCCCCCCCTCGGCCAAGCTAACATTGGTCAAGCCTCACGTGACACGTGACAATACGTTGAAAGAGTGTGCTCTGATTGGCTAGTGAGACGCATGACGTATAGCGGCCTATAAATAGATGTGTCCCTTTGAGTAATCACGAAATGGCTGAGAAATGGCGGAGTAACACTTAAGACAGGATTAATCAAGTAACACTTAAGACGGGATTAATCAGGAACATGTGCTCCGAGGAGCACATTTTCTAGTTTTTACTTGTTTTTAACACCTTGAATGGTCTAGCTGCTCTAGCACCTTCCTATGTATCGGACTGCCTATGTCCCAGGCCTACCCCCTCAGGTCACTCGGTGCTGGACTGCTGACGGATGGGCCCAACGACAAATGGTATGAGACATGGTGATGCTGCCTTCGGTAGCTATGTGCTGAGGATGTGGAACATAGGATACTCCCCCTGCATATCAGACAGGCAACCTCGGTTGATGGCTTTGAGAGGCAGCTAAAAACACACTTCTATGACCTTGCCTTTAACTGATTTTTTAATTTTGCTGTTTTAATTTTACTCTCGACTAGACTTTAACTTATTGCTTTGTGTTTTCAACTTGAATGTAAAGCACTTTGAACTACATTTATGTCTGAAAGGTGCTCTATGAATGAAAATGATCCTTCATTAGTACATCATCTAAGTCATTTTGCAGTTTGAGATGTTCATCTTGATATTGTAGAGCTATCAATAGCAATAGTACATTTTTACCTTCCAAAGACAAATCCATGTGTCACACGTCGAATTATAATACCTCCAAAGCCACTAATTATTTATTGTTGATGATTTTTTGTTGTTCTGTTCTTAAACAACTAGGTAACACGGTATGATATTTTCATCTTATAGCAAATACATTACATACAGTACATCTATGAATGGCTGAACAGACATTCATTCTCAGATTTCTTACACATATGAGAGAGGTGGTATCCTTGAAGGACTGGCCATTACTGTATTCTGAAAGGCTGATATTGGCCATGGCAAATTTGTGCCTTAATATCTCTTCCATTTAAAAAGCAATTTTCATACCATTTCACACCTACCTTCTTGTTCACCAGAAGCAATTCAGGGACAGCAGTACTGACTTGAGATTTTATGAATAGGGCAAGAGGCACTTTCACACAAGGTTTGAAAGTTAAACAGTTGTCTAGCCAGGACCCGGCATTCTACCTGTGTGGAATAGGAATTTTGACATCTACACTGTAAAATCTAAAGAGTGTTGGGGCCATTTGGTTACATTCATGCATGCACTCAAGATACAAATTACATGGAGTACAAATAAATACATTTTGCTGAAGTATAGGAGAATAGTACTTGTCAAAATGTTTGTGGGGAACACTGAATTAATACCAGGACTTCCTGCAGTGGTAACTGGCAATGATTGCTATTGAATGTTTTCTCACTAACAGAGGAATCCTGGTCTCTTCAGTTCTTTAGTAGACAGGAAAAAAAAAGATATCGGGATTCCAATTTTATCCAATTAGGAGATTGTATTTAAAAAAAGGAACTCCTACAGGATACAGGGTAGACAAGTGAAATTGGTGTTGGAAAATAACTTTTTTTTGTTTTTTAACCCATTAAGACCAGGAACGCATCTTTGTAACCACGTTATTTTATACTTTGGCTATTCAAAAATAGCAGATATACAAGCTCATAGTGCGGCACCGAGTGCCGCGCTATGAGCTTGTAGATCTGCTATTTTTGAAAATGTGTGAAAGTTTGAGCAAATCTTTGAATATATATACTTTTCAAAGCGAGCATTTGTAACTCAAATCTTTGCTTCTGGGGGATTCTACAAATGTCTTCTAAATCCTAACAGTTTTTTGAAAAAACTTATGTTGTTATCAGTTATCAGTGGTTCTCAAACTTTTTTCATGTCAAGGACCCCCAAAATTATATGTATTTGGCCGCGGACCCCCATCTCAAAATACGTTGTTCCAGGGACCCCCCAGAAGAAAAGATTTGAGTTAAACATTTTCTCTTTAAAAATAAATATATTCAAAGGTTTCCACACATTTTCACAATTTAAAAAAAAAATAGCCAAAGTGTAAAATAATGGACAAAATTGGAACTGGAACACTATCAAATCGAAGCTGATGAATGATCTTTGTGGGGTTCTCTCTCCGGATTGGTTAAAATGAAAATAAAATTGGATGTGAAAATGTATTTTCAGAGCTGGAGAGACGAGGGAGACTCCTGTTACTGAACAAACAATATATATCAATGATAGCTATTGGAATGACAACTGTTAAAAGCTTTAACAGTTTCTTTATTATTATATAATTATATATTACAAAGGCCTCCCTCACACGTCTCGAGGGTCCGGGCAATTAAATCACTCTTCAATGCAATTTGTATTATAGACAAGCCAGGAAACAATGTCTAGATGATTGCCGTTACGTTTGGATAATTATCACATTATCACATTTAATGTGAACAATCCCTTTTGTGATGTGAATATGGAATGTCCTAACATTTTGCCATCTTTTGCTACTGCTCTCTCTCTCTCTCTCTCTCTCTCTCTCTCTCTCTCTCTCTCTCTCTCTCTCTCTCTCTCTAAAACATACATTAACCACTTTAGCCCTATTTTATACCTAGGCTATTTGTAAATAGCAGATCTACAAGCTCACAACGCGTCGCAATGCGACGCGTTTTGAGCTTGTAGATCTGATATTTTCAAACATTTCAGTACTTTTACTTTTGGTACTTTAAGTACGTGTTGATACCAATACTTGTGTACCTTTACTCAAGTAAATTTTTAATTCCGAACTTTTACTTGTAACAGAGTACTTCTACATTGCAGTATTGATACTTTTGCCCAAGTAAGACATTTGAGTACTTTTTCCACCACTGGTCCTGTGTCTCTCTGTCTGTCTGTCTCTCTCTCTCTCTCTGTGTGTTTCCTTGTCTCTCTCTCTCTCTCTCTCTCTCTCTCTCTCTCTCTCTCTCTCTCTCTCTCTCTCTCTCTCTCTCTCTCTCTCTCTCTCTCTCTCTCGTCTCCAGTAGCGTCTGGTCTGTCTGATCTGGTTTGCTAAAGTGGAGGTGGTCACAGCACTGCTTTGGGAGTAAAGTCACACCAAGATCACATTGACTTAGTGGCAGATGGAATGAAGGCAGTGAGAGGACGTGAGCTGTGAAGCCAATATCACTGTGATTCCTTGCAGACTTTACACTCTGAAATTCTTTCAAAAACAATTTAGGGGAAATTGATTTTGTGCCTGCCAGCCATATGTATAATGCTCTGGGCTGTCATCAAGGCAATTTCTGATAATATACACAGTGGCTCTGTTTTTCAGTGGCAATTTGTGATCCGACATGTGACGTCTAGGTTAAGGATGTATACTGTAATTGTAAATACAGTATAAAGCTATGTTTGGTGGGGTTTTCTTAGCGATTGTTCTATCGATTATGATTTTGATTAATCAAATAATTGAGTATTTGTATATATATATATTACATATTACTTTATTTCTATAGCATGGCTCAGCAAGAGGCTAGCCGTCTATGACAGGGTGTGTGTGTGTGTGTGTGTGTGTGTGTGTGTGTGTGTGTGTGTGTGTGTGTGTGTGTGCGTGTGCGTGTGCGTGTGCGTGCGTGTGCGTGCGCGTGCGTGCGTGCGAGTAGGCTACAGAAGTACAGTACCTCCACTAATGGAAGCCTAATTTGGAGTCATACATCATAGAAACATCATAGATGACTGAAGTCCGGGTTCCACATTGGAGCCATGCTGTTTCTATGTGGATCCCGAGGTCCACATTATTTCCAAGTTTATAATCGACTACATTAATTAGTGCAAACAATTTATTTAAAACAATCTATTTTACTAAAACGTGTTGCGCAATACCGAACAGAGGCAATTTACACATAGATCTGCTAGAGGAGATCTGCGAGGAGATCTGCTAGTTTAAATATTTTTTCAAAATATTTTAAAGAAAAAAGGCGTTTAAAAAAATGCTCCCCAAAATAGATTAGTTTATTACAATTGATTATTTAATTGGATAATTGAGTGAATCGATTAGTTTGATTAACTGTCGCGCCCCAATTCCTGTCCCCTTACATTACATGGCATTTCATATCAAAGGCCGGTCCCTCATTACCTTGATGAATGCGGCGTGGTTCTATAGATCATCAAGCCCCCACGGAGGATAACAGCGATGCAAATCACATCAGGACCACACATAATACTATCAGGCTCCTTTATTGATAGTTAAACCCTAGGAGATTTGTCCAGCACTTATCCAGCCCCGCGGGAAGCATCGCTCCTCTCCGCGGGAGTCATCTAACACTCTTGAAGGTGAGAGCCAACTGGAGCAACAAACCAAATGCGGCTTCTTATTGGCTTAGGATTCACCTGCTGGAGGCTGATTGGATTATGAGTTTTAACCCTTTAAGACCGGGAACGCATATGTGGGTCATTTTTAGATTTCTTTGGCTGTGCCGCGCTATGAGCTTGTAGATCTGCTATTTTTTTTAAATCGTTAAAGTTTGTGCAAATCTTTGAATATATATATATATATTTTTTTTTTTGTAACTCAAATCTTTGCTTAGTTCTGGGGGATTCTACAAATGTCTTCTAAATCCTGTTTAAAGATAAAAACTTATGTTGCTATAATATCAGTGGTTCTTTTTTTTCATGTCAAGGACCCCCAAAATTACATGTATTTGGCCACGGACCCCCATCTCAAAACATTTTGTTCCAGGGACCCCCAGAAGCAAAGAGAGTTACAAATGTTTCCTTTAGAAATATATATATATATATTCAAAGATTTGCACAAGTGTTCACGATTTTTCAAAAATAGCCAAAGAAATCCTAAAATGATACAGGTGCGTTCCCGATCTTAATGGGTTAAAGGGCTTTGCCTGCCAGGGTTGCAGCTCAAACAAGTCTTACTCCATCTATTATCAGACGTAGGTCAAAATACCATGGGGACACCCTGCCGTGGCATAACAGCAAGCTTGACTTTCCACTGCTCAGATAAAGTGGGTTTGTTTGTTTTCTCTTTCATTCGTGACTTAAACTCCTGCTGCAGCTGACACATTATTAAACTTACAAGTTAAAGTGCTTGATGGGATTTCAAAAATCCCACTCCTGAGCACCTCTTCACAGAATTATTGGCGGATTAGTGGGCTGTGTGTATGCGATGCAAAACAACGGGCGCAGTGCATTTCAACACACCATGTGGACTGAATTTTAAACATGGCAGGGATGCTGTTTCATACAGTATGTTTGTGGCTTAAAGCGGAAATAAAAATGTCCACCATTGGTGGTTGCCAATGGATAAATGGAGACGGAATACAAAGGAGGCGATTACATCTGTAGGATCAGTTGCCATAGAAACAGGATGCACACAGCTGCAGTTGCGACAAGTACCTGCTTATTAAACTCACCGGCAGAGCTTCGCTGTGGAAACAAGCAAGGTCTAGTCGGCTCTCAGAAAATGACATGTCACATTTTAAGGCAGTTTGTTCTCCCTCTCGTCCAAAGACTCCCAGAAAGTGCAAGTGCAGCATTATGCTGCCGTTCCTGTAGAAGTGACCTCCCGAGCCGCCATAATGCTCTGTCAACGTACACATCAACGAAGGCAGATCTTTTCAGGAGATACGGGAGTGCCACAGTGGGGACAAGATGAGCCCAGAATAGGATAGAAGGAGTTTATGTTTTATTTGCGGTCGAGATTGAGACAATTATGCTATGTCACGGCACAGAGCTCTCCCCGAGAACACAATGGGTGAAATCTTCATTCTGCTTTGCCACTGGAATAAGCGTATTTTCCTACAGTGGGTTCATGTCGATTTTTCTTCCGACATATGAGAGAGAGAGAGAGAGAGAGAGAGAGAGAGAGAGAGAGAGATGCACCACAAGACTGATTCACATACACTTCTAGTTTCACATAACCTTCTATCCTTTTGTAGAGTCACCATCGCCACCACCACCATGTGCTGCCAACATTAGATAGATAGATATAAGGAAGAAGGTTAGGGGATATCGCATTTGTACGAGTTTTTTAGAGTAGAGATCAGCAGATCTGTCCGTTCTGCTCCCTATGCTGCGGTACCCTTTTCCAGAGGGCAACAGGGTGAACAGTCCATGATGTAGGTGGGTGGGTACTAGGGTCAGTCAAGATGTTTTTTGGCTCTATAGTCAGACATGGCGGTTGTCATCCAGGCCGTTCTGCTCAACAAGAAGACCTGCTAAGCTGCCCAAGCTAAATGAATCACCTTCCTTCATTTCAACGAACCACACAAAGACTATTTTAAAAGCCTAAGCACCATTTGTTCAAAAGAGCAACACCCTGGCGATGTTGGTTCAGATTCAGAACGCCTTAATGGCCTTTCATTCACTTTATAAACCAAGCAGAACATTCTGAATAAATGATACCGAATGATTTCAAGGCTGTCCTCGCACCAATTAAACTTTTTTTTTTTTCATGCCAGTTCTGTCACGGTCCGCTCCTCGGGCCGTGGACTGTGCCCTTATTATTTGTACCTTGGACTCTTAAGGGCTGTTCTTTGGGCCAGTGTAGGCCGTTGTTCATTATGTTCTGTATTTATCTTGCATTGTTGTAACTCTGTTGCCATTTGCCTTGGTTCTCCTTGTACTTTTATTGTGTAGTTATGTTCGTAGTTTTCCTGTCTCCTGTCTAGTCGTTGCTACCTGTCTTGTCTCACCTCCCTTTGATTAGTTATGTTCTCCACCTGTGTCCTGTTAGTCTCCCAGCCAATCCCTGTGTTGATTGTCTTTGAGTTCACCTGTGTCCAGTTAGTCCTGTGTCTATTTAGGTCCTGTGTTTGCCTCACTTCTTTGTTGGTTCGTTGCTTACAGTCGTGTGAGTTCATTGTTAGTCCTTGCTTAGTAGAAGCTTTGTATTTAGTTCACCTAGCTTTCCCATAGAGTTAAAAATAATAGAGAGGGCACCCGAAATCCCCTCCCATCCACTTGCATTGGGTTGCTCACCCAGCGCATGAAGCGAATTCACCCCTTCTTCCGGGTTGTAAAGTGTGATGGGCGTAGCCTATTTGGGGCCACTGTGATACGTTCTGCGTCACAGAAGTGACGCGTTTTACGTCACAGAGGTGCGCGGCCCTGTGCGCAAGCTTGTGCGCAAGCTCGTGAGTCGAGCTCATTGGTCGAAACCGTTTTCGCTCGTACATTGTGCAGAGGCTCCGTCCGTTTAAGCTGCAGTACCTACGAATGGCCAGCATGTCCATTTCGCTTCAATGCAACCACTGGGTTCTGGGGGCTTGAGCTTTCCCAGTTTAGTTTTCCCCCCTACTTCCTCCTTATTCTGACTGCCTATGTGTATTGACTTTGTCCCGAGTCCCGGGTTCCATATATGGCCAGTGGTGGAAAAAAGTACTCAAATGTTTTACTTAAGTAAAAGTATCAATACTGCAATGTAGAAGTACTGTTACAAGTTGTACTGTTACAAGTTGAGTAAAAGTACAAAATTATTGGTATCGAAATGTACTTAAAGTATCATAAGTAAAAGTACTACAATGTTTGAAAATATCAGATCTACGTCGCGATGCGACGCGTTGTGAGCTTGTAGATCTGCTATTTACAAATAGCCTAGGTATAAAATAGGGCTGAAGTGGTTAATATATGTTTTATGATGTAATAATTTATATCTGCAAAGTAACTAGTAACTAAAGTTTTCAAATAATTGTAGTGGAGTAAAAGTACAATATTTGTCTCTGAGATGTAGTGGAGTAGAAGTGAAAGTATTGAAAATTGGAAATACTCTAGTAAAGTACAAGTACCTCAAAATTATACTTAAGTACAGTACTTAAGTAAATGTACTTAGTTACTTTCCACCACTGATGGCCACACAGAGCATTTGCTGCATGTCATTCCCATATGCTCTCTATTCTCATTTCCTGTCTCTCTCTACAATATCACTATATTGATATGACATTCTTGAGTATGTGATCTACTGGGATTACATACATTTACATTTCATTTTAGCTAATGGAATGTAAATATATAATGGCCTCAAAGCAGGCTGTCCTTCAATATCTGTCTTTCTTTCTTTCTTTTTTTCTCTTTTTTCTTTCTTTCTTTCAATATCTGTCTTTCTTTCTTTCTCTCTTTCTCTCTTTCTCTCTTTCTTTCGTGTCCCTGAGCAAGACACTTAACCCATTAAGACCGGGAACGCAGCTGTGTAACCACTTTAGCTTTGAATTTATATATATTTTTTTTAAGCGAACATCTGTAACTCAAATCTTTGCTTCTGGGGGGTCCCTGGAACAGCATATTTTGAGATGAGAAATACATATAATTTTGGGGGTCCTTGACATGAAAAAGGTTTTAAGAACCACAGACTGTTCAGAAAAACTGTTAGGATTTAGAAGACATTTTGTAGAATCCCCAGAAATGTTTGCACACATGTTCACAATATTTTTTTTAAAATAGCAGATTATACAAGCTCATAGCGCTATGAGCTTGTAGATCTGCTATTTTTGAATAGCCAAAGAAATCTAAAAACGACACAGATACGTTCCCGGTCTAAATTGGTTAACCCCTAATTGCTCCCTGGGTGCTAATAGAGCCCATTGCTCCTAATAATTAGGGCGGGTAAATGCAGAGGAAACATTTCACATTATGTGCAAATGTGCTGTGACAAAAACAATACCCCAAAGGAGTGGGAACTTAATTACGATGTATTATATTTAACATCTACTGTATATGTCTTTTGATGTGGGATGAAACCAGAGCACCCGGTGGGAACATGGGGAGAGCGTGCAAACTGGGTTCAAACTAGGGCTGCCACCATTGGTTATTTTCTTAGCGATTATTCTATCAATTACTATTCGGATTAATTTAATAACTGAGAAGCAAAATGTTGTTTTATCTTTTATACAACAACGACTCGACATGAAAAATTCGAATGGATTTTTTTATAATCGACTTATTCGATAAGTATACCACTTAAAGGGTCTACACCATGAATTTAAAAAATAATAATAATATTTAATATCATATTGTTTATGTCCCTCAAACGTTTTTCAAAAGGTTTGAGCCTAAATCAAGCCTCAGATATACTCATTCATTCCAACTAACTTCTCTCTGGCTTATAAAGCACTTTCACCTGCAATACCACATTGTCCTGTTTGGCACGGGGCGCTATTGAGCCAGTTTGTATGCATGTTATCTCCTGGTTCTGTGTGGGAAAAGTAAAAAAATAATAATAATAAGAAAAACATTTTTTTTTGTTTGAGATTTTTTTTTTTTTTTTTTTTGGTTGGAACTGAAAAATGGGAGGAATTGTTCCCTGACGTGACGTAGGCAGGGGGAACAAATCTGACGGACTGTTTTCAGACCAATTTACATAAAAACCACAGATAGCCTACGAAAGCCTGCATGCTCGAAGTCGGGTATTTTTTGGAACAGAAGAGAGGTGGGGGAGACCAAAAACACACAAAAATGAAGAAAAAGTTAAAATTCATGGTGTAGACCCTTTAAGCCCTATATACTTTGTCTTACAACCGTGTCGCAGACAAATAACAGCAATTGCAGATCTACAAGCTCACAACTTGTATTGCTCTATATTCAAGAGCTTGTAGATCTGCTATTTTCACTCTTAAAAAAATCCCCCCCCCCACCCCCCCCCCCCCAAAAAAAATAGTCTTATTAAAAATGTATTATCGAATTTCTTTAATATTCTGTTAAATCGATTAGGTCTATTAACTGTTGCACCCCTAGTTTTGCACCCGGTTCAATTCCCAGCTCGATCTCCGGGTCCTCCTGGCTTTGCGTTGAAGTGTCATCATTGAGCAAGACATATTGAACCCCATAACTGCTCTTGTTGAGCAGGGCGGTGCCTTGCATGGTTGCCTCTGCAGTCGGTGCATGGGTGGGTGTGAATGGGTGAATGCAGACCCATAGAGAGAGAGAGTTCTGACACTAGCGTTCACTTACAGAATTAAAAGAACCGGGGTTACATACGTAACCTCTAGGTCTTCTACATAGCCTTCTATTGGCGAATAGTGACAAAGCCCTGAACCTGAAGTTTATGGAATGCATTGAAGTCTACGGCTCCTTGTAACAATTTCCAGTCTACATGAACCACGTGACCGCCACTGTTTCTGCCCCCTCATTGGCGGAACTCTCTAATACAAGGCTCTGGGTCAATGTAATACACATTGTAAAGTGAATTGGATAAAGGCGCTAAATGCACCATTTACTATTTATACGAGCATTTATGACCGTCTTTCTATCTACATTCTAACCACTTTAATCCTTGGGTTCCTATTTTGGGCATTTTACTAAAGGGAAAAGGTTCAAAATGTGTCAACGGTTTTCAGAAATAGATCTACTAGCTCACACACTGTGACACGTTGTGACATCGGCCATTTTGCTATCGATCGTACGACAAAATATAATACAGTCGGGCTTAAGAGGTTAAATAAAGAAAAACTAAAAACTGCCTTAAACAAATTGCAGAGAGGCATCCACACATAAACGCTGCCCACTTTAAATGCTACCATCTGTTTCTACTCTTCCCAATTAGAGCAAAATTAGTTCGAGTTTTGTTGATTATGTTTGTTTTCCTTTTTTCCCACTGACTTGAAAACAAGGCTGAGGGGCTGAGGATTCAAGCGACTGCCACCGTCTTAAATATTTATATCCCGAATTCCCCCCAGCTTTGCGAAAGACTTGAAAACGAAAATATAATCAATTATGTCACAACAGAAAACACAACGAGTGAATTATTTATTTAAAAGGCAAATCTCAATCCAGCATATTGCCCACTGGAACGCTGAGGTTATCTACCATATAGGTTAGAGTGTAGACAATGAATTAATAATTAATAATAGATTGGCATATAGGCTACTGATATCTGCTCAAGGCTCGGGGGTTATCATTCTAGCATTGTAACACTGGCAGGGGAGAAGTGTGGAATTCTGGGCCCCATGTTAACATAATTATCACACTGGAGTTTCAATTATATTTATCAATGCACATCTAGCAATCAACGGTTCCCAAGCGGTGTGCTGAGGAACACTGGTGCGCCGTGAGATGAGTTCAGGTGTGCCTTAGGGTTTACTGCAAATCACACATTATTACATTATTATTGCAATATACAAAAAATAAATAAAACATATCTGTTTCATAGCGTTTAAATGCAAATTTGTTTTATTGTCAGTGCATCTCTCTCTCTCTCTCTCTCTCTCTCTCTCTCTCTCTCTCGCTCTCTCTCTCTCTCTCTCTCTCTCTCTCTCTCTCTCTCTCTCTCTCTCTCTCTCTCTCTCTCTCTCTCTCTCTCTCTCTCTCTCTGACTCTCACAGTACAATTTTGAGGTATTTTTTTGTACTTTGTAGATTTTGATTATTATTACAAACCATACGTTATCCACTTCAGCCCTATATACATTACGGCCATTTGAAAATAGCCGATCTACAAGCTCACAATGCGTCGCGAATGCGACGCATTGTGAGCTTGTAGATTTGCTATTTTCAAAATATTTTTGTATACATTTGAAAACTTGTGAAATGGCACATTCTGCATAATGAGTACTTTCTACTTCTGGTACTCTAAGTACATTTTGATACCTCTCTCACTCACCAGGCTGGGTTGCCTAGTACCCAGGGCTGTGTCAGTCGTGTGGTTTCAGCCGTCAGGACACAAGGACACACAGAGTCTGGACTGTGACCAATGCTCCCTCTAATTCTTTTCATCAGTCTGAGACTCTGAGCAAACACTCAAACCCTCTCTGAGCGTAACTTGAGCAACTGTCGCGCAACATCTGACGTGTGCGCCGTGTACACTGTAGTCATGTCAAGGCTTATATAAATCTAGTTACAGAAGTAATGGCAGTTGGATTCTTTTTAATAGTCAGTTAAATTGAGAAAGAAAAACATGTTTGTTTTTGCATAACAAGTATTATTCAGTATTATATGTGAGACCATGTAGAGGAATACATGTGGACAAAATTGTCTACATAAATACAAAACAATGAATATGAGACAACAAAATAACAATGCATTGACATACTGACATATTGACTTGTTAGAATAGAATAGAATTATGTCTAAAGCAGGTTAGCCCTGGCTCAGAAGTGACAGGCTGGCATTATGATGAATAAAAGACAAAATAATATGTATATGTAGGAGCATACTGTGCACAGTATGTGCCAACGTACAGAATGTATGCATATAAATGATGTGAACATTTGGTAGGCCTACCATTATGTGTACACTAGTCTAAGAGTTAAATTAACACTGGCTTTTGACCATGTAGATCGTGGTCCCAAATGGAGGTCAGTAGTGGCCGAGGCTAATTCTAGCCTTGTAGAGACTAGGTGAGAGATACAATTATCTCTCCTTCATTGCGGGACATTGCAGGACTCTGCAGATAGTAGTCAACAAAAATATACGTCAAGTGAATGTCCATCTTCATAGAGGAAACCGTGCAGTGTTTAGTTTGTACCTGGAGTTTGTGTGTTATCTCCGCCGTGCACAGGGGCATCATGCGCGCACACACACACACACACACACACACACACACACACACACACACACACACACACACACACACACACACACACACACACACACGTTTAAATGTGTGTCCTGTCTGGTTCAAATGGACTTTGTTGCTGCTTTTTTTGTAGTTTAGTAAAGTTTCAAATCAATTCTTGAATTATTCTGTTAACAAATAATTCATGAGTAGTATAGTTGCTCGTCAAACTTATTTAGATATGTATGTTTTTATGTGGAGTTCTCGCCCTGATGAAGACCTTCGAGACCGGTCGAAACACGTTGGCATTTTTATAGATAAAAATGTCTTTATTCCTCTCCTCCACATTTTTTGAGTGCTCGGATCTCCTATTCCTTTTTAAGTCTATTCCCGCTGATCCTAGAAGCATACACTTTTATTATTATTATATTATTGAGCACCTGGTTGGCCTCTGTGTTTTTTCCTTGTATTGTGTATTTTTTCATATTAATGTTACATTATCAATAATAATAGTGTTGCCCAGGCCCGCAGGCTGAGAACCCTTGCTTTATTCTCCAGGGCTGGTTAAAAAAAAAACTTCCTAGGGGTGGTAAAGGTCAGGAACTCCAACTTGATTCAACAGGCTCCTCATGCAGGGCCCTTGGGAAAATCACATGCTCCTCTCTGCCTCCTGGACAACCCTGGACCCTGCCTGTCTCTGTGTCAAACACCTCACACTGTGCTTATAAATAAAATCACACTTCCGCACGCCATGTGCTTTAGGAAATGTGGTCCGTAGTTTCCAGTTGCCTCCCTTTTCCTCCTGACCACCCCTTGACTCTGCCTCTGGCCCTTTCCTTATAAATTATATGATGTGTTGATTCCCAAAAGTTTCCTTGCCAAGGACCATAGCCATAGCCTCTGGTTATTGGTAAATGAATGGAAAAAAACGTATATCAATTGGAAAAATAGACAATCTACAAGCGTTGTGATACCAATCTTTGACCATTTTTGGACAACGACGTGGTCAAGTTGTGTCTATACACTCCCAGTCACATTGGTGACATCAGGGATCATCATATGGGCATAAAAGGGACACAGACAAACAAACACAGAGATTTAGGACAACGGCTGATCGGACCGACTTCACACTGGGCACGGGTCAGGCTACATCAGAGCCTATGGGGTACGTGCCTTAACCACTCGGCCATCGTCTCCTTTCTAATTGGCCCCCCACTTTGAAAACCACTGGTATAGAGCTATACATGTACTGTAATGTGGCACCACCAAATGCATGTGCCCATAGTTCCCCATTTATCCCTCTTTTCGCCCAGTGTAGAGCATTGGTTCTCAAAGTGGGGTCCGGGGACCCCCAGTGGTCCTTGAGGGGGTTCAAGGAGGTCCCCAGCTAAATGATGGATTGTTAGGAACCAAATGGACCCTTATGGGTCTGTAACTCTGAAGGTCCTTACACACCGGGGCGATTTTTTCGTGCGAATAATGTGTTTTTTTTTAAACCTTATAAAGTCAATGGCTCCGTACATGGAGCGAAAAAGCGAAGCGAAAAAGCATATTTTAATTATTCGGAACGAGTCCGAATTTTGCGTATATTCGCTATATTCGCCGGTATGTAAGGACCTTAAGAGTGTATTAATGGAACCGGTGCACCTCGCAAATTAACATTGATTTTACAATATCAGTTGGGGTCCCAGAGATAGAAATGCCATTAAATGGTGGTCCATAGCCTAATGCATGTCAAACTGGGGGTCCTTGAAATTAAAATGGTTGAGAATCTCTGCTAGAGCAATAAAACACAAGCTTGTACATATAATTGACAACAAGTAGGCAAGGCTAAGAGGAAGGGTCAGGGTAGTGTTTCCTGAATACGTTTAAAAAAAATATATATATATATTATTATTTGCTGAAATTTGTGTATTTATATTTGTATGTTTTATTTTTGCATTGTTTTCTATATGCTGTTATGACTTATGATGCTCCATTCGTTCTGAAATTGACATTGTTCTTTGTATTTCTTACTATAATGCACACTGAGTTGCTTTGTACATGAACTCTGCAAAGTTTGACGGCTGACCTCAGCATGAGAATTTCCGTTCTAGCCAACTGTCGGGTGGAGTAGCTATTTCTGCATGGTTCACTTACTGAACGGGTTTAAAACCATCAGCCGCCTTCACACCTGATTTATCAAACCCCCTCGCACAAATCCCCCAGTCCTAACCTCCCTGATGTACTCCAAATGGCTCTGGGAATCTGTTTACTTTTTAAAACATCAGCCGGCTCCTCCTTACTTACTGTGGTTAGGTTGAATTCTGCCTTGATCTCCTTCTCGCTTCTATTTATTTCTCTCTTTCTCTCTCTTCTAAATTCCTTCCACTAGTGCCTGCCCCCCCACACACACACACACACACACACACACACACACACACACACACACACACACACACACACACACACACACACACACACACACACACACACACACACACACACATTTGCTGTGCAAATCCATCATCTGTCTCCTTTGATGAATCGACAGAGTCAGAGTTGTGATGTATTTCGCCTGTGGCCACTATTGCCGTTCCTTTGAAGTGTGAGCATGCATGGACCCTCAGAACAGCTCCATTCCTGTATCTCTAGGACGTGAAGTATGGCTGAAGTGAGGCCTTTGGACAATGTTATGTCACTCATGGTTGTAGTTTAAGCTCACCACCGTTATTGTCTCCGCCCGGCCGAAAGGCATGGCGAGAGAGTATGTTTTGCCCCCTGTCCGTCCGTCCGTGTGTGTGTGTGTGTGTGTGTGTGTGTGTGTGTGTGTGTGTGTGTGTGTGTGTTTGTGTCCGTCCGTCTGTAATCACCTAATCTCCGGCACCGTTGGCATGATCGCAGCGAAACTGTGCACACACACTCCCTGGATACCAATTCAGATGTTTTTTTTATAGCGCCACCAGGAGGCCGCTTTTTACAAAAACACATTTTTTGATTGGCCCCCCACTCCTACAGATTTTATCCAAATGTTACACAAATCGGTACACAATATCTCTATAGTCATTAAACCAGATTTTTCATATTCCATCCTGATTGGCTAAGAATGGCTTCCAAAGTTTGCGCGAGTGCTCCGTTTTGCACAAAATGCCTGAAATCATGAACACAGCATGCAATTTCTGTGAAATTTGGCACGCACATTCTCACTAGGCCGAGGAAGAAATGCCACTTGAAATATATCAAATCAGCCTCATGGTGGCGCTATAACAGACCGATTTGTGTTTTTACCTATAACCGCACCGAAAGTACTGAAATTGGAAATACTCCACTAAGTAAAAATGCCTCAAAATTGTACTTAAGTGCAGTACTTAAGTAAATGTACTTAGTTACACCACTGCAGGTACTATCCCGGCCTGTATAAGTCGCTACTGCAGTGACATTGTGAGCTTGTAGATCAGCTGTTTTCACCAAATGTTCACCTATTATGAAAAGCACAGAATGGAGATGCTGGGATTCAAGTGAATCCCAGATTTAGTGGATCCCCATGAGAGATATGTCGACATCTGTCAACATTTTACAAAAAAAAATAACGCATCCACAAGCTCACAACGCGTCGCACCGTGACACTGTCTCTGTCGGTTGGAAACCTCATACTGTCCAAAACTGTTACTTTTCAGGATTCAAATAAAAAAATAGCATGTTTGTTTTGTAATAATAATCAAAATCTTCAAAGTAACTAGTAACTAAAGTTTTCAAATCATTGTAGTGGAGTAATTGGAAATACTCCAGTACAGTAAAAGCACCTCAAAATTGTACTTAAGTACAGTACTTGAGTAAATGTACTTTTCTTTTTTTTTTTACTGTTTTTTGTCAGCTTATATGTGGCTAGAACGGGCTTTGACAATTCACGGGAAACACGGCTATACTGAGTGACGGACAGAAGGGTTCTGGGGTTTTGTTCAAGGACACGTTGACACATGGCTGAGGCAAATATTGAATCTGGAACCTTTCCATTATGAGCCTATCTCTCCAGGCGTGCACCGGGCCGTCACGTCCTCCGGTTCTGCTGCAGCAAGCATTGCACATCGAACAGAGAGAGAGAGAGAGAGAGAGAGAGAGAGAGAGAGAGAGAGCTCGCCTCTGCTCCACTGCTGATCCGTTGCTCCTACATCTCCCCCGGTCGTATTTGCTCAGATCCCCATCTGATCCCCAGTAGTCCCACAACTCCCAGTTACAGTCCCATTAAAGGCTCCGTTAAGCCCAAAGTCACTGCGCAGCGCGCGCACATTTCTGATCAAAGACAACGTGCGGGGCAAATTTACATGCAGGCCGTGATGACACACATGAACACGTGCGCGCATAAACACACACACACACACACACACACACACACACACTCAAACGCACGCACGCACGCACGCACGCACGCACGCACGCACGCACGCACGCACACTCACACACACACAGACACACAGACACACAGACACATACACACACACACACACATACACACACACACACACACACACACTCACACACACGTGCGTGCGTGTGCACAGGCATGCGCGCGCACACACACATACACACATACACACACACACATACACTCACACACACACACGTACGTGCGTGTGCACAGGCACGCGCGCACACACACACACACACACACACACACACACACACACACACACACACACACACACACACACACACACACACACACACACACACACACACACACACACACACACAGTCACAGAAATGCCTGGCTTATGGTTCACATCAGGATTTGCTAGAAGCTGATCCAGTGAAATCCTGGTATTTCATGGAGAGGAGGAGGATTTGTTTTCCTTGTCTTCCCAGACAGGGCCAGACTGTGTTGCCATGCTGAGGAGTCCACATGGAACACATAGTAACAACACACTTTACTGCAGTGGTTCTCAAAGTGGGGTCCGGGAACCCCCCCCAGGGGTCATTGAGAGGCTTTGTGTGGGTCCCTAGCAAAATGAGGAAAATATTCATTCATCAGCCGTATTTTATATTTTAGCTTTTTGAAAATAGTGAATCTAAATACCTATATGTAAATGTGCTTAAAATGTTATAACTCAGCTTGCACTAGCTCTCTAAACTGTGTCCTCTCTATAAGCTATCATTATATGCATGTTCTTTAGAACCTTTCAGGTGGCAAGGTGACCTCTGCCTATACTGCAGCTGTACTGCATTTACACATCACATTACCATGTGGTGTATAGTCCCAGTGTTGCTGAAAGTGGGTCCCGGTGTCCCCCAGGGGTCCTTGAGGGGATCCCAGGGGGGTAGTAGTTTGATTGCACTGATATACTAGAAGTTACAGACAATGATATGTGATATGTAATGTTATCACATATATTTATTAGGGGTGTGCCGATATATCGTCCCGCAATATATCGCGATACATTTTCGTGACGATAGTGTATCGTTTTGGAAGAAAAAAATATGATTTTGTGGATTATTTTTTTTGCAATAATAATAATAATGCAAAAACAGAAGTATTTGTTTGCTTTTGCTCCCCCCCCCCCCATATATTTTCATAAGCTTCCCCCCCCCCCCCCCCCCCCATATACTTTCATAATAAAAAAGTGCCGTATATCGTATCGATGTCGTGAGCCCTATATCGTATCGTTTCATGAAATGAGTGTATCGGCACACCTCAAATATTTATACATTGTACTGTGTGTGTGTGTGTGTGTGTGTGTGTGTGTGTGTGTGTGTGTGTGTGTGTGTGTGTGTCACATACGCACACGCACACACACACACACACACACGTACACGCACACGCACACGCACACGCACACGCACACTATGTTCATCCAATGAGGCCACTGCTGATTCTAGCAGGGTCACCAAAAATGTCTTTCATATTAAGTGTCCAAAAAGAGTCAGCACCTTACAGTACTTAGGGCTGACTTGCGTTTTCTGCTGATTGCTCGTCTTTTTCTTCTTTTTTTGATAGATTAATCACACTCCAACTTTTCTTTCCCCGTCTGCATTTCTACCAAATCCTCATCTATATTTTAGATAACATTCCAAAAAGGACATTACATGTGTTGCCATGGTGCACATTGTGATTTCACTATACTCATAATCACCCCACAGGGGAGTCCTCACGATTAACCACTTTCAACCTGGCGTCCCTATTTTGGACATGGGCAAACATGTTGTAAGTAAAGAAGTAGGTTGGAGAGGTTTACTGTGATGTATCAGCCGAGAACGCATGCGGTCTATCCCTGTTACAATGCGCTAGACCAGTGGTTTTCAACCTTTTTCATGCCAAGGACCCCTAAATTGATATACATTTGGCCGCGGACCCCCATTTGAAAATGTTTTGTGCCAGGGACCCCCCGAAGCAAAGATATCAGTTCATTTTTGCTTTAAAAAATATAAATGTTCAAAGATATGCACACTTTTTCAAGGTTTTTCCAAAATAGCAGATCTACAAGCTCATAGCGCGGCACTCGGTGCCGCGCTATGAGCTTGTAGATCTGCTATTTTTGAATAGCCAAAGCTAAGTGGTTAAAAATGATTGTGACGCTATGTTAACCAATTTAGCTGGGGACCCCCTGGTACTCCCTCAAGGACCACTGGTGGTCCCCGGACCACCGGTTGAAAACCACTGCGCTAGACCCCTTTACTGGGAGATGAAATGCTGAGGTGGAGCGTCAAACGTACCTTAGCTCCCTGCAGTACGGCACAATCTGCCAAACCCAAACCGTGCCACTCACATGCCGAGTTGGCGGTGCCTGGTCTGAACCCATGACCTTGTGATCCTGAAGGTGGGAGCTCTACCGACTGTCTGAGCTACCCAGAAGCATATAAATTGGCTATTTTCGCAATTCATCATGCAATGAAGTACTGTATATAGGGCTTGGTCATGCATGGGACTTGGTTATGCTGTTATTTATCTGTCTACAAACACACAACGTGTGTGTGTGTGTGTGTGTGTGTGTGTGTGTGTGTGTGTGTGTGTGTGTGTGTGTGTGTGTGTGTGTGTGTGTGTGTGTGTGAGTGTGAGTGAGACATATATTATCTTGAGAACAGTCTGACCGATCAACTTCATGGCGTGTGTATCACAGAGGACCTTGGTGCAAAGCACCAAGTCTGTTGTCCAGATACAGTAAACCCACAAATATCTGTCTCTGTCTGTGTCCCTTTTATGACAGCATAGTACTGACATCATAGACTGGCCTCCAAGTACTATGATAATGGGCATTGCTCTGAGTACTCTGATAACGGGTACAATGGGTATTGCATAAGCACAGGGGCATTACCAACGGGCATCGCCTAAGTATTTTAAAATGCCCATGTTAGAATATTTTCTACACGCACACACGGACAGATAAAGCCATTAAAAATGTGCATCATCATGGTAAGGCATAGTCCAGTGCAGTATGCTGTGATGAGCGTGGTATTGTGACCTCACAAAGCAATCGCTAGAGGCGCTCATGGTTCAGGCTGGCTTGTACCAGTTTATTATTAGCCACGGGTGACACAGTAGAATGTAAATGCTGTGAACTTGTACATCTGCTATTTTTGAATCATCTAGATTTTTTTAACACAAATCTTCTCTTCTGGGGGTCCCTGGCACAACATATTTTCATGTAATATGGGGGTCCGCGGCCAAATACATATTCATTTGGGGTTCCACGAAAACGTTTGAGAACCACCGCTGTAGGCCAGTGGTTCCCAAAACGGTGTGCAGAGACACAGCGCTGCGCAATGGTTCATAACGTACACATCATGAATGTGTTATAGTGTATATATAGGCTGCAGTATACAGACTAGAGCAGGGGTCTTCAACGTTTTCAGGCCAAGGACCCCCTAGCTGAGAGAGAGATGAAGCAGGGACCCCCTACTCTATATTGTATAAAATTGTGTTTCAGATTAAAGGTTCTTTTTTACTTAGTCTGCTCTTTTTTCCCCTCTACACCTATAGCCTCTTTGCCAAAAATAGCCGATCTACAAGCTCTCAACGCCTCGCAGCGCGAGGCATTGAGAGCTTGTAGATCTGCTATTTTTGGCTAATGTTCCCCTCAGAAAAGGAATTCTAGGGTTCAAGTGGTTAATGTAAAAAAACTAAATCCTATCACACAAAGATTTGGCAGACCCCCTGTAGTAGCTCTGAGGTCCCGGACCCCCTGTTGAAGACCCGTGGACTAGAGTATACAGTGTGCTGTATCATGTTTCTGTTTAGATGTTTAGTCTATGGTCATTGGTGTGTTGGCAATGCTACAGTGGTGAGATACCCTCTGTTTATTACCCAGTGTAGCAGAGTGGGAAGAAGGGGATATCTCACCACCCCCCCCCCCCAACCCCCAACCAGTCAGTGTTTCTACACTGGATTATTATTACTGTTTTTTTTATGAAATGATTAGCTATATTAAAAAGCTGTCGAAATGTCCCTTGTATTTTTTTTTCTATCAAATAAGTGCAGCTATTATGGAAAATCTATGTTCACAAATATCACAGCCAATATTTCACTTAACTGAACAAAATAAGGTGTCTAGACCTATGTTTTGAGATAATGAAACTCTTCTCATTTCTTAATGTGCTGACATGTACCTGTGGCATGCTGGTGTGCAAATACGGTAAATGCTGCCATTACAATATAATCAAATGTTTACCAATTATTATTATGCCAATTTGTTTAGCTGTCTGCAAACTAATTGCTTTCTTCACCAGTGTGTTCACAAAGGTGTCTAGTCTACTAACACCTCTAAATTAGTTCCAACCCACCTCCTCTGGGAAACTTTGTGGGAGCCAAATATAGCTTGTGGGATGTCTAATTAGGGGTTTGTGGGGGTGCTGAATTCTTTCCAGCCATCAGTTTTTAGATTCCATGGCCATATAATTGTGGTGGCTACAATTTTGAGTGGTATATTTTGATTCTTGGTGTTTCCTAGGAAGTCAACTGGAAATCGAGTCCATGCTTGTGATGTCCAGAAATTAATCTACAGTATATGGTGCAGTCATGCAAGCTTTCCTCATTAGCATGATTTCCATACATCATGCAAAAAAATATACCATTTAATCAAATGTATCTTGTAAAATAAAGAATGGTCACAGAGTTCCCATATTATGTTTATTTTAACAGCAATAAACTGCATATTGGCCAATTAATATTTTCCACACCAGGCCTTTTCAAATTTTGTGGGGGGGGGGGATTTGTGTGTGTGTGGGTCCAGGACGTGGCGACGGGACACGCGTGTGCGTGTGCGTGTGCGCGTGTGCGTGTGCGTGTGCGTGTGCGTGTGCGTGTGTGTGTGTGTGTGTTTTTGTCCTGGGCATGACGTTAAACTGCCCCGTTGTCCTGGGAGCAGCTACACTACGGAGAGTGATTTGACACCGAGCGGCAGTGCGGGAGTGGACGGGGAACTTTGTTTCCTCTGGTGGTCCAGCCTGGGATATGCCCGCGGAGTGGTTGTTAGAGCGGGGTTCGACAACTTTGGATGCCCAGAAACGAGGCAGGAGGGCTGGCAGAGTGTTGTGCTGTCTCTGCTATGATTGTCAGCCGCCATGCGGAGACACTGCTGCTGGTGCCCATGGAGGGCTGGGTCACATGACATGCTTGTTGTAATCATGAGGACATATGACTTGACTTTGTGGATGTAACCTTGCTGCACCGTAATATTTGTGTCCTTGTATACATTTCCTTTTGTGTGGACATAAATAAATTGCTAAAATGTGTGTGTGTGTGTGTGTGCGCGCGCGTGTGTGTGTGTGTGTGTGGTGGGGGGGGGGATTCGCGTGTGTGTGTGTGTGTGTGTGTGTGTGTGTGTGGTGGGGAGGGGGGATTCGCGTGCGTGTGTTCACTGTGACTGTGGGTCCAGGACACGGCGACGGAACGTGCGCGACTGCGCGTGTGTTGCAAGTGTTGCAGGTACCAAGTCACTTTCCATCCCTGATCTGTGCACAGCGCATTACCCACATTGCACATATTTTGAGTGCTCATTTTGGGTGCTCATATCCCCCTCGGGTATGGCCCAGTAATAAATGTGATTATAATGGCTCATTTGCAGACCAGCATGGCACAGGTACATGTGATCACTTTAAGAATAGTTTCATTATGATCATTGACCAACTGCAGTGTCAACACACAAATGTGTGTGTGGGGAGGAATCAATTGGCATAAGACTAAGTTGGGGAGAAAAGGGGGTAAAGCAAAGCAACCAAAAAAAGTATATTACTGAGGGGATGCATGATAACCCCTTCTTCCCACTAGACTAGGGTGTTGAAGCACTTTGAGATTTGTACAAATGTTAAGTGCATTACAAATAAAATCCATTATTATTATTAATATTTTCACGGCTGTTGGAGTTCAAAGCGATGCAACGTACACCTGTCATATTGAGGTGCCAGCAAACGACATAAAGAATAAAAAGAGCGCCACACACACTCATAGCTTCCGATGCACAGATATATATTTAGGAGGTCGGTTAGTTTTGTTCAGTTTAGTGTGCGGCGACTCTTTCATGTTCTCATTTTCACGGTCGTTACACATGGTGTCCGGCCGTCATTCGCTCCAAGGGGCGAGTTGTTTAAAGTTGAAATTAAGTTTCCATTTGAAGTTTAAAATGAATGAAGATCCTGAAGAAAGTATAGATCTGCATTTGTAAAAATCATTCCGAGGGCAGCGGAGCGCTCTCTTGTCTTCAGAGCTCTGGAAAGGCACAGATTGCACACCACAAGCTCAAGATACTTGAGGTCTGTCAATTTACATTTTGATCAGACTAAATGACATAAACCCCTTTCAACAAACAACAGGTGTAAATGATCAAGTAAATGAGTGCAAAGAACAACTGTTAAGTCTAGGATACCATTCGATAGCAGATGCATGTTAATTGGGAAGAAGGTGAGGTCATATTAAGCTGCTCCTCAGCTGTATGTGTAAAACTCGTGAAAATAGATATATAAGAAACAGGACATTTAGGGAATGATGCAAGTTGTGAACAATGCAAATTGTGAATGCATGCCCCACCCGGTTATGTAATCCCATAGTAGCCATTGTCTGTGTCCCTTTTATGCCCATATATGGAGAGCTCTGATGTCATGAGTATATGCCCATATATGGATCGGTTGAATTGGCGGTTCTGGAAAACTGGATCTCCATATGCCTTCTGGGAATATTGGTCGGGTCGGCAGTTCTGCAAAACCACCCATCCGAACAACTTGACTGTGGGCACCGTACTCGCTCAAGTCCTCACCGAGTTTGAAGTCAGTCGGTCCCATATATGGGCATGACCATATTGTACATGGCCATAGCACATATAGAGTGAACACAGGAGTGTTATCAGGAAAGGAGATGCCACTTAATGAGTGTGTCCGTGGACCAATACCATTGAAAAGGAGAATACTATTTGATTGAAGGGGAGCTCTTTTGGATGCATTAACTGGACAGCTACTGTACATGTATAAAAGCGGCTTTAACCACCTTTTTGGTAGATGGAAACCATCACTGACTGTATTGGATGATTAATTTAGTTTTATGTTCTTTGTAGTTGACGTAGATTATTCACTAAAATATTCTTTGGATTCTAGACTTCAAAGTCTCTCCAGAATGAACGATTATGCCACAGAATAACAGAGCCACACCCTACACTACAATTGTTTTTGTGTGTGCAATTATTCGTATTGGCTTTCCCCCCTCCCCCCCAACAGTTAGGATCTATGAGCAGTTTTACAATGAATCACTACAGTTACCACGCTTGTGTAGAAACAGCAAAGGATCAATGCATGTTATACAACCAGGTTTCCAATGTAAGAAAACAAAGAAAAGAAACGATACTAAAGACAAAAACGGACAAAATAGCAAAACAAACAAGCAAACAAAACGACAGGTGGCGGTGGGTCCCCCGTTCAGCGGGAAGTGTAACTATAGTTCAGATAGCGTGTAACTCTCCACACACTTTGTCCTCCCAGTGAAACCCCTCACTGGCAGGTGAAAATAAATGATGGTGACTTAACTTGTTTCGGAGGAGACACATATAGTTGTCTGAACCAGGGGTTCCCAAACTTTTCAGGCCGTGACCCCCCAAAATAATCATATTTGAACTGGGGACCCCTCACCCTGACAAGCACTTGGAATTGTAGACATTATTTATTTTGACTCGGTTCCACAGATAAATATTTAGCTGAACTACAAGCTCACAACGCCTCGCCGTGCTGTGAGCTTGCAGTTCGGCTATTTTCACAATGTTTGCCTCTTAATTACGTAATATTTGACAATTTGACCAATGTGGTATTACAAAGGTCTTAAAAAGTCCTTGTATTGTAACTTTATAAATGTGCAGATACCCTGTATACACTTATACTGTATGTTGGTTTGTTTATTGTTGAGTGAGAAAACAATGTTGCACATTAAAGCAAATCATCTGTAGCATCATCAGGGCCCAGTATTCAAATATTGGAGACTGTTATTGGTAGTTGGTTGTAGGTCTAACCAATCGCGTCCAGAGGCATTGTTTTGAACCCGGCGCCTTGGAAAAAAAACGTCCTCATAGAGGCACCAGACTCATATCCACGCAGTGATATACTGTAGTCTCGCTACGCGAGGCTAAATCATCTGGGGACCCCCCAAGATAATTTAGGGACCCCCCTCGCGACCCCCAGTTTGGAAACCACTGGTCCAAACCCTCCTCAAGACCAACCAAGTGGTCGCACTGGTTGGACTAAAAGGAGGAAATGGGTTTTGAAATAATGACACATTTGAGGGGGAAGACAGAAGAAAAGGAAAGGAGAAAAAAAAAAGATAATGGAAAGAAATGATTGCTCTGGTTGCTGCAGGTTTTTGAATCATCATGTTTAATCATCTTCCTCCACAGAAATGATTCAAATGACTCAGTTTTATAAAATTGCCATAAAGCACTTACTGTATCCAACTCTAGACAGAAAGTGAGGCTTGTGTGTTATTTATCCACGTATTGAAATTAAACGCTCTTTTTTTTCTGCATGAAGAGCACCAGTTGCTGTCGTAGACCTTATCAACACAGTAAAAGTAATAAAGCATAACACGCAAAATTAATTTCAGCCAATTAGCCTGCATCATAGTAATGAATTGAATTAGAACGGAAACTTCATTGTCTAAATGTGGAGATTTGTTTCGTCTTCACAGTGGTACGAATGACAGTATTTTCTTAGTGGCTCAGCCTTAACTCGTGCGTGCGTGCGTGCGTGCAACATCAGAGTGTCTTAACAAACCATTGTTCATCGTCTCATTTAGTTGCTGTGTTTTTTTCTTAATTTAAGCTCATTTTTCGAAATTCCTGAAAATCTGTAGGAGATGTAATTAAAATATATAAACACATTCTGTTTTACAGGGCAAAAACATCACAGTGTCCTTTTAAACGTGCTGCTCAGCACTGGTTCGCTCAGGGCTCATTTGTCTCCTTACTGTATAATGATAATAAAATAATTAGGTTTCCATAGAGATTAAGGCCGGCTCAACCGGAGTGGAATGTAGCAAATACTGTAATGATTTAATGTCCAGAGTAGACAGGAGTCTGCTCTAAGCATTCCTGAGACATAATCCATTCATTCAGGATCTTCTGGCATTGAATCCTGTTATTTCAAACCTCCTCTTTGTACCCAGTCCTCTGCAGAAGATATTGGAAATCTGCACACTCAACTTCACAGGATCATTCTGCTTTTGTGTGTGTGTGTGTGTGTGTGTGTGTGTGTGTGTGTGTGTGTGTGTGTGTGTGTGTGTGTGTGTGTGTGTGTGTGTGTGTGTGTGTGTGTGTGTGTGTGTGTGTGTGTGTGTGTCTGTCCAAAAGTAAGAGTACTAAAATGTTTTAAAATAGCAGATTTACAAGCTCTGAGATGTATAGAGTAGAAGTAAAAGTATAGACAATTGGAAATACTCCAGTCAAGTAAAAGTACCTCAAAATCTCTACTTGAGTAAATGCTTTACACCACTGCATTTGTGTGCGTGTGTGCGTGTGTGTGTGTGTGTGTGTGTGTGCGTGCGTGTGCGTGTGCATGCGCATACGCGCGCACGTGTGTGTGTGTGTGTGTGTGTGTGTGTGTGTGTGTGTGTGTGTGTGTGTGTGTGTGTGTGTGTGTGTGTGTGTGTGTGTGTGTGTGTGTGTGTGTGTGTGTGTGTGTGTGCGTGCGTGCGTGCGTGCGTGCGTGCGTGCGTGCGTGCATCTTTTGTGCGTGGTCAGGATAATAATGGCACTGCATCCCAGGTATACTGTGAGGCCCATAATCCCTTGGACAGAGAGCGAGAGAGAAAGACACACACTGCAAGGGAAGCGGAAGATTATATCAAGCACTTTCTCTTTATCTGTACGACCTTTTCATTTCCCCGTATCACGTTCTCAGGAGGTGCGATTATGCAGATCTTTATTTAGAAAAGCATTATTCATGTTATTAACCATGTTAGGTAGAAATGTTGGTCATTTAAACCGATTACTCTAATCTGATTACGGTAAAATTGCCAGCTCTTTAGTTCTGCTGTTACAGTTACCGATAATCGCTCACACACACACACACACACACACACACACACACACACACACACACACACACACACACGCTCGCGCGTTCATCTCCGTGGCATAGTGGATTAGAGTCAGACACATTATCCCAGCTGTTCTACAAATAAACTGTGAGTTTCCTCTTGCATCGCTTACACATGTTTCCCTGTAAGCTTAAATAATATCTCAATGAGTTATGTCTTCAAATATATTAATAAATACAGTTGCAGAGTGGGCTTGGTAGATGGGAACCATCGCTGACTGTATCATTATTTTTGTAGTTGACCATATGTGAGCATATGTGAGAGAAATTGTTCTACGTGGTTCCTTTTCCTTTCTTGTCCAATTTCAGTCAAATTGATGGTACAGACCCAGGCCTTCGCTATAGGCAGAATCCAGTGGTGGAAAAAGTACTCAAATTCTTTACTTAAGTAAAAGTACCAATACTGCAATATAAAAATACTCTGTTACAAGTAAAAGTCCAGAATTAAAAATTTACTTGAGTAAAAGTACAAAAGTATTGGCATCAAAATGTACTTAAAGCACCAAAAGTAAAAGTACTAAATATTTGAAAATAGCCGATCTACAAGCTCACAACGCGTCGCGATGCGACGCGTTGTGAGCTTGTAGATCTGCTATTTTCAAATAGCCTAGGTATAAAATAGTTTTAAAGTGGTTAATGTATGTTTCATTATATCATAATTTATATCTGAAAAGTAACTAGTAACTAAAGTTTTCAAATAATTGTAGTGGAGTAAAAGTACAATATTTGCCTCTGAGATGTAGTGGAGTAAAAGTATTAGAAATTGGAAATACTCAAGTAAAGTACAAATACCTCAAAATTGTACTTAAGTACAGTACTTAAGTAAATGTACTCAGTTACTTTCCACCACTGGCCTTCACTATAGGCAGAATCGCAGCTTATTCCATGACTCCATGCCCCCAGGTACACGCAAAATAAATGAAGACATTTGTCAGAGTGAAATGAAAGAACAAACCAAATAAAGTACAGCTGTACCGCTCAATAATGCGCCGTCCTGCAGAGTTTGCTAAAGCTGTGTCTTTTGCTGTCGAGCTTCCAGCGGCGAGGAATGAGTATTGACCAGAATGATTTCCTCTTAGACCCACAAGCCCGTTGAGGGTCTTCCAGTTGACTCTGATTGGAGAAGCTGTCATTCTGCAGACTGTGATTAGATTAGGCTCTGAGCCAGATAGAGGATAGCATGAGAGTCAGACCGTGGTGGAAAACAAGTACTCCATTTGTTTTACTTAAGTAAAAGTATCAATGCCGCAATGTGGAAATACTCTGTTACAAGTGAAAGTCTGGTATTCAAAATGTACTTGAGTAAAAGTACAAAAGTATTGGTATCAAAATGTACTTAAAGTACCAGAAGTAGAAAGCACTCATTATGCAGAATGTGCCATTTCACAAGTTTTCAAATGTAGGCTATACAAAATATTTTGACACTAGCAGATCTACAAGCTCACAATGCATTGTGAGCTTGTAGATCTGCTAGTTTCAAATGGCCCAAATGTATATAGGGCTGAAGTGGATAATGTATGTTTTGCAATAATAATCAAGTGGAGTAGAAGTAAAAGTACTGAAAAATGCAAATCCAGTAAAGTAAAAAAAATACGTCAAAATTGTACTTCAGTACAGTAGCCTACTTGAGTAAATGTACTTAGTTACTTTCCACCACTCTATATGAGACACAGAGAGAGAGAGAGAGAGAGAGAGAGAGAGAGAGAGAGAGAGAGAGAGAGAGAGAGAGAGAGAGAGAGAGAGAGAGAGAGAGAGAGAGAGAGAGAGAGAGAGAGAGAGAGAGAGAGAGAGAGAGAGAGAGTGTGTGTCTTGTCTTATTTATACTAGTGCGCTTGGTCTTGATATTATTCATAAATATGATGTTCTTCTTCACGGCGATGTAGACGATACACATCTTCAGATAACAAAATCTGGGCCTTACAGTGCGGCTGAAAAATGACTTCACAGACATCAAAAGATACATCACAAACGGTTCTTCTTCTCTGTGCAGACATACGACCATGCAGGGATGCTCACTTTTGACTCTCAAGCAAAGAAAACAGTTCTATAATAAGACCTCGCTCTCTTAATTTGTTTTTTTGGTATACTGTATACTTATCCCAAAGGATTCTGACACAAATAAAGCCTTCTCCAGTGGAGCACTCTGCTTTGTGACAGAACGTCACACTGCCTCGTCATACGGGGCAAAAAAAAGTCCAATTACATGTTTCAAAATAGAAAGAACTAGGACAGAAATATATCCCAAGTCCAGCCTCAAGTCCCGTTTTTCTTATTATGATGTTACTGTGGGTGGTTGAACACAAACACTGGGACGATATTCTTCATTGAAGATGTGCTGTGGGATCGGAGCGTCTGTGTTTAATGGCAGATATTTCATGAGAGCACAAAGGACAGGATATGCGCACAGGACCTCTTGAAATAATCTCTTCAAACACAATGCTAATAGGGATTCTTACAAGAATGTAACATTGCCTTGAGCTCGTTTCTGCCTCCGATTGTACCTGGCATATGAAGTATGAAAATGAAATCTACAGTATCTTCACTTCCGTGGGACCGCATGCGTGATATACGGTCCACCATATGCAGTAGCATTGAACTCAATTCATAGTATTTATCAGGTTTAAAAATGATTGACTCTATTATCAGTGGTGGAAAGTAACTAAGTACCTGTACTCAAGTACTGTACTTAAGTACAATGTTGAGGTATTTGTACTTTACTTGAGTATTTCCAATTTTCAATACTTTTACTTACTTGTACTTACTACTACAATTATTTGAAAACTTTGGTTACTCGTTACTTTTTTGTTTTTGATTATTATTACAAAACATACATTAACCACTTCAGCCCTATTTACATTTCGGCCATTTGAAAATAGCCGATCTACAAGCTCACAATGCGTCGCGATCAGAGGCGTCAATTGGGTATGGCAGGGTATTGCAGCTGCCATACCCTGGCTCCAGGGGGAAAAAAAAAAAATCTTGATTTTATCAACTAACTGGCTGTGCGCAGCGGAGGAGCAGTGGAGCCTGTCATCAAGGGGCGGGCCGAGTGTGTGTGTGTGTGTGTGTGTGTGTGTGTGTGTGTGTGTGTGTGTGTGTGTGTGTGTGTGTGTGTGTGTGTGTGTGTGTGTGTGTGTGTGTTAAATCACGTGTCGCCGGTGGAATACAAGTCGGAAAGAAAATAATCAGGAGCTCAACAACATATAAGAGGATACATGAGCTATCTGTGCTAGCTGCAAAGTGTGCATATTTAAGCAAGTATTTTAAAACAGTGAAAGCTACAGAGGAAAAAGGAAAAACAAGTGATAAACCCCCGCCACGACTCAAACTAACGACCACGTTGTGAATAATTATAAACAAACAACCTCCTGGTGCTTCCAAGTTGGGGGGTAATTTGACCAAAACCGAAGGTATTGAAGAGGAGAATGTTATGGTCATCAGAGATCAGAGGATCTAGCAGCTGCCATTCTGATAATGTTAGGAGCAATGGACCAGGCAACAGTGACACTACGAGCAGGTACTGTAGGGTCCCGTCCAAAGTGTTTCTAAATGGACTGCAGTCTGCACAGAACCATATCCATCAGATCCAAAGTATTATTATCATACTCCCATTACAGAGAAGATTTCATACCCCCCACTTTTTTTTCATACCCCCCACTTTTTGCAAATTTAATTGTGTTTAATTTTTTTGATAATAAATCGGTAAAATCAGGCAAAAATAAGAATGAAATAACTTAACCCTAACCTAGCCCGAATCCTAACCCTAAAACCGAAATAAAGTAACCAAAAACTGGAAAAAAAACGAACCCAATCCGCCCAGAACCGCAAACAAATTCCAAGTCACACCAAAGACTATACACAGTATTTGCCACTCAGCATCATAGGGTTGAAATTACAGAGCCAGTATGCGGGGCTCTAGAGCACTGAGCAGTAAATATAAATCCAGCATATAGTCAGCATATGCGTGAGAGTTAAGACCGCTGGCGTGTGTCCGGGAGCAGACGCTGATTCCCGGGGGAGACTCCCGGAACTTTGCCCATACATCCCCACGGGAAGCATTCCTTTGTACAGCTCTTTATTTACACCTCACACATGCATCATATTTAACTCTTTAAGACCGGGAAAGCATCTGTGTGTGCTTTGTAGATTTCTTTGGCTATTCAAAAAAGCAGATCTACAAGCTCATAGCGCGGCACTAAGTGCTACGCTATGAGCTTGTGGATCTGCTATTTTTGAAAAATCATGAAAAGTTGTGCAAATATTCGATTTTTCCCCCATTTTTTTTGCGGACATTTGTAACTCAAATCTTTGCTTCTGGGGGTTCCTGAAACAAAATATTTCACAAATGTTCGCTTTAAAAAATATACAAGATAGCAAGATTTTGCCACGAATTGTTACGATAAAAAAAAAATAGCAGATCTACAAGCTCATAGCGCAACACTCGGTGCCGCTGCCGCGCTATGAGCTTGTAGATCTGCTATTTTTCAATAGCCAAAGAAATCTAAAAATGACACACAGATGCGTTACCGGTCTTAATGGGTTAAACGCACACACAGGCACCTGATTACATTATGCACGCACGCACGTACGCACGCACACGCACACGCACACACGCACACATGCACACACACACACACACACACACACACACACACACACACACACACACACACACACACACACACACACACACACACACACACACACACACACACACACAATGTACGTACATCATTATTGCAGCTATTTCTTATCTTAATGCTTGTTATTCCTAATCATATCTCTGTTATTGTTGTTATTGCTATACTACAATGTTGTGGAAATGAAACCAATCATTTTTACTCTCGCGTATACAGTATATGAGATGAAACAAACACCCCTTTTTATCTTGAAATAACTAATAGCTGTGGGTGTCTGGCTTGGATGTAGGTGGCTGGTTCGGAGTTAACTTGGACACTATATAGCCTCTTCCTCTTCTTTCGTATATCATCGTCAAATGTCCAACGCAGGGTGCCCTTGTCTCTGGGAAGAGGCGCCGGCCTCTGAAAGGTGGTCTGTACACGGGACAGGTGGTGATTATGTGTTCTGGGGTCTGCTCAGGCTCGCCACACACAAGTAACTAAGTACATTTACTCAAGTACTGTACTTAAGTACAATTTTGAGGTATTTTTTTTAACTTTACTGGAGTATTTCCAATTGTCTATACTTTCACTAAAACTCCACTACATCTCAGAGGCAAATATTATACTTTTACTCCACTACAAGTTACTACTTACAAAACATACAGTAACCACTTCAGCCCTATATACATTTGGGCCATTTGAAAATAGCCGATCTACAAGCTCACAATGCGTCGCATCGCGACGCATTGTGAGCTTGTAGGTCGGCTATTTTCAAAATATTTGTTATACATTTGAAAACTGGGTAATGGGACATTCTGCATATTGAGTACTTTTACTTTTGGTACTTTTAAGTACATTTTGATGCCAATACTTTTGTACTTTTCAATTTTGAATACTGGACTTTTATTCGTAACACAGTATCTCTACATTGTGGTATTGGTACTTTTACTTTAAGTACAAAATTTGAGTACTTCTTCCATGAAGCAACGCGTGACCCCCAGTACGCAGGCGGTTCAGCAGAGTCCATTGCCAGCGTGGTATAGATGATGCCATCTCCCGGGTCACTGATTTAACGCTGATATGTGAGGGTCCCGGCTGACTCCCACTCCTGCTTCCAGGATGCCGCCAGACATACGCTTGTAAAAAAGTCCTCAGAGACAGAACGGAGCCGGCTTGTTGTGCGGGTGGTGCAGTTGTCATGGTTGTCGTTGTAGTGTCATGCAGGATATGCCAGTCATGTGGTGTTGATTGCTGAACTGGGGGTCAATGAACAGCATTCTCACACGTGTTCCTCATTTCAAGGTGGGAGAGGGACGTGTTGAGGGTGAGGCCAATGGTATTGTCTACTGACCTGTTTTGTATGTAGGTTAAGAGCACAGGCAAATGACCATTTGCCTGCAGAGGCTGTGAAACAACCTTTTAAATCACTTTTTCAGCAGCCTGTGCCTAATTTAACACGGAAAGGAAAGCACATTTCCGATCTGCTGCCGATCGGGAACGCACTTCCATGTTAAATTTGATTTAAACAGATTCAAACTGTTGTTTCACTGTGGAATATCACAACCTATGATGGTGCAGATAAAATTGTAGGCCTATTTCCATGTAATAGTATTTTTTTTAGTTTTGTCCACACTGTTGGGTGCATTAATGCACTAAATGCATTAATGCACTAAATGCAACACTTTAATTGCCTGCAATGTTGCCAGAGCTGTCTGTCAGGCAGGCAGGCCGATTAAATATAGATGTCAAGTTGAATGTAAAATCTATCACCAGTAATATGAACAACATACATCTATCATCAATGGATGTAGATTATTGACAGTGCATGAGAGGCTGATGAGAATGTCAGACAGTGGGTATACATGTATGGATAAATCTAAGGTCAAACAACAGTGAGAGAGTGAGAGGAGAACAATCTATCAAGAGTAAAACATTGACAGCAGTTACCCTAAGCATCTGTCATGGTCTACATTACATTACATTACATTACAGTCATTTAGCAGACGCTTTTATCCAAAGCGACTTACAATAAGTGTATTCAACATAGGTAGGGAAAGAAAACTACTAATCACCAGAAGTTTTTAAGTGCATTTCCTGCAAAAACAAGCAACCAAGAGTATACCTAGCGCTAAGGTAAAAGTGCAATATATCAGCTACCTACTTTCTTAAACAGATGAGACAAAAATGGCAAAATCAAATGAGCACGAGCTAAAACAAATAAGTGTATCGACTAAACAAGATCCAATAAAACAATAAAAAAATAAAACAAGAGTTCGTACAACTAGTTAACAACAAGTAGGCCAGGCAAAGAGGAAGGGTAGTGTTTCCTGAAGAGGTGGGTTTTCAGCCTGCGGCGAAAGATGGGCAGTGACTCTGCTGTCCTGACATCAGGAAGTTCATTCCACCACTGTGGGGCCAGAACAGAAAAAAGTCGTGACCGTGTCGATCGACCAGAAGGACCGTCTAGTGTACTGTAGGCCTATATGGTCTCTGTCGGGTGGAAACCTCCCTTATGTACAACACTGTTACTTTTCAGGATTCAAATTAAAAAATAGCAACAGCAGCTTGAGCTCGTAGATATGCTACTGTTGATGCTTTTGTGTGACATTGTAGTATGATCAAGTAGGGCCTTAGTTTACGAAAAAAGTTTATGGAATTTGGAGATAAGAGGTTTCTGCCCGACACAACAGTAATATCCCAGTAGTCAGTAAAGTAAAGCAGGAGTCATTAATCCAAGAACAGAACAGAGTGGAGAGAGGCTTTGTTATGTGGCTTGATGGCTGCTGGCACAAAAGACTGACCAAGTCGCTTTGTATTTTTCAGCTAGCATTCGCATTTATCCTCAAGTTCAGTTATGTTCTCCAGCACTGGACTAGTCGAATCGCGACACGTTGTGAGCTTGTATATCGGCTATTTTAGCTATTTCTAAAATGGGCCTGAAGTGGTCACTTTTTTTTGCCATTCTCTAGTTTCCAGTACTACCGTGTTACACTATAGACGTAGTGTGACCTGCAGAACATTTTCGTAGCCAAGCGTAGCCATCCAAAAGCGGTCTGAGAAAGCGTATCTGATCCACAGGAGGGGGCAGCAAAACATGTAGACTTCAGTTCAAATAGCCTTTTTTCATGTGATAATGTGGCGTCTGAGGTGAAGGCTTATGTGTGACTATTGTCTTGAGGTGATAATGACCACTGGCCGTTGGGAGTTTTGAAGTAACACTTCAACAACAATAGAGTGGTTATTTCATTCAGCGACCATGCGCGCGTGTATACACACGTGCATGTGTGCGTGCGTGTGGGAGGGAATAATTATCGTATGCCCTCCGAAAAAACCTAGAACACACCACTGCTAGTTTCCCACTAAAGATGCCTCTTGTCAGGTGATAAGAAGCGGCTCGCTAGCTCTCATGCATTGAAGGAGGCATGAGCTCGGCTCTAGGCTCTCCCCAGGCTGGCAGAGGGAGTGTAGCGCCCAGGATTACTTAGACAATTGGCACTGGGTGAAAAAAATAGGTTACAAAAATCGTGGGATAAAAATGTAAGAAAAAAAAAAAGATGCCTCTGGTGGAAAGGGGTTCATCAGGATAGCTGCCGCCTTCCTCCTCATCCTCCCCTCCACAACCACCTCCAGATTGTCCAGTTTAACTCCAACCACAGAGCTACAGACAGAGTGTGCAGTTGTCGCTTGACAGGGCACCGCCACCCCCTGCCTCCCAACCTTTTTATCCCCGCGATAAGAGCATCAAACCCAGACTGCACTGTCACAACCAGAACTGGTGGGCATGTCTCAGAGGAAGTGCAAGAGAGAGAAAGAGAGAGAGAGAGAGAGAGAGAGATGGAGATGTTTGGGGGGTAGTAGCGAGGGAGCAGGCGGACAAGAGAACAGGCTGGCAAGTCACTGGAGCCTGGCCGGCACTGCTGACAGCTTATCAGGTTTAAGTATCAGGGGTTCTGTATAGCGAATCACTCTAAGCACACTGACTGACATTATCTCTTATTCCCAGGAGTCTGTTTCTTTAGGATGAGGCGAGGCCTCCACTAACTTACACATTGTACAGCAGCTATAAGGATGCAGCTATATCAGTTGATTTAGTTTTTATTGGAAACTCGAGACCTACTTTCAAAATTAACTTTACCTAGAAAATGTTTTATATTTATTGATATATTTCTATTTTGTCATTTGAATGTATTTATTTTTTTCACCAGTTTTTGTCCCTTTTTTCCCTCACCGGTCTGTCTTTCTCTGCCATAGTATTGAGATGTTATTAAACACATCGGGCCAGTAAGCATGTGCAACTGTACATTTACATCTTTCTTTGTGAAATTGCAGTTCCTTTTCTTCCATCTGCTGTTTTAAGAGGCAATTGCTATCTATTATTTATTATCTATTAGTGCTGTTTTGACAGAGTTAATAACCACTTTCAACCTGCCGTCCCTATTTTAGGCATGTCATTATAGTCAAGATGGTCAGAAATAGCAGATCTACACGCTCACAACACGTCATGATGTGACACGTTTTGAGCTTGTAGACTATTAGGTTATGTTTCACTGTGCGTGTGCAACGGCAAAATAGGTCTCAAGTGGTTAATGCTGGTTCCTTTGTCTGTTTGTGGGGCTTCATTGTGGCAGCCAGTGGGTGCACAGCAGATAGCTGCATTGTGCGCCACATTATACTTAGCAGTGTGTGGGCCCGTTACAGATTGGTTAAAGAGCTGGTGCCATGGTTTTGCACTTTTTCTGTTTTTCATGTTGATAGAACTTCATTAAGCCCCCCTGGTGGTGTTTTTATGGTGTTTTATGTCTTCTCTGACTATTTTGAGTTTCTTCCTGGAGGCTGAAACCTTGAGGGTCAAACGTGCCAATAGAAAAACAGCCATTTAATGACACAGTAAAAATATACCCCCCCCCCTCATTATCATAACACAACAGGTGTGGGCATGAGGAGGAGGAGGGACTAGGACAGGTGGGTGGTGCTAAGGTGGTGGAGGAGGTGCTAAGGTGAGAACCAGGTATACTTAATGAACTGGAGGCGTGCCCACATAAAAACATAATTTTAACACTTTCTGTACACTTTTTTGAAAAAAATCTTCCTCCTAGTATAACCATAATACCTGATGATTATGTTTTTTTGGGGGGGGATCACTGAAAATCACGGCACCCCGTCTTTAACTGTGCTGTGAGTTATAGATTAGAATAAAATACTGTACCATCTTACAAATGTGGCGTACAGCCAACACGATCTCACACAACTTCGTATACATAGAGCACCGAAGTCTGACTTAATTTACACATCCTAGGTTTGTCTACCTGGTTCGCGGTTTTCCACCCCCAGAGACGTATTTAATATCGCGTCAAATAAGAACTGTGTTACAAAAATAAACAAATGACCCCGGCGGTTTTACTCTTATGGATATGAAGCATCAACTGACGGTGAGAAAACGCTAATGTTACTTGCACCGAATTAGTTAAATTTTCGCCAGAAACAGACTGTATCAAATATAAGTGACTGACTATCATAAACGATACAGAACCTCCTCCCTGACAATATCGCCAAGACAGTTTGTTTATTTTTGGACCACAATTCTTATATGAGACGATTCTATGATGACCCAATGTTATTCTCCATAGCGAAATTACTTTACGAACCTGGGGATGAACGAGTGACGTCAGGACTTCTGTACTCTATTGCACAGATGTCATTCCGTGCATAGACACCTAGAAAACCCGAATATCCGTGCATAGCCGCCTCGCATCTCCTCCATTGACTAAACCATTTCGGAGGCGCACAGTCTCAAGCGAACTGGAGCCGATTGCGACGTTCACTTGAGCCTACTCAGCGCCATTTGAGTTATATACCGATAGGCACAGAATCGTACATTATGTTGTGGGGACTGCTCTGCTTCCGGGTTGCAACCCGGTCACGCCCACCGTGGGATTCTCGGCTCATATGCACGGGTTTTCGGGTTTTCGAGGTGTCTATGCACGGAATGACATCTGTGCAATGTATTCTAATTTCTAAATTGTGTGAGATCAGGCTGGTACAGCCGAGGCCGTAAAATCAACTTTGGTTTCAAAATATACATTGCAAACATCAAATTCAATCTACTGTATACAGCAGACCTCATCACGTAACAACAATTAAAACAACATCCACACAGTGTACAGCACAAAACCATTAGAATGCAATTAATGGAGGTTGTTCATTACATGTATCGTACTAGGAACAAAAGTTCCATTAAATCTTCCCGCCGTTCTCAGACGAGCCCTCCATCGGTGTCTCCACCCTGCATCGTCATCCCAGTTCTCCATACATCTGGCCAGCTCGTTTGTACTTTCCGCACCAGCGTCTTTCTTTAGCACATCCACGTAGGTATAGGTGTGGGACGTGACGTCCTACTAAATGACGCCCGTGTGTTGGTTCCCACAGTACAAGCTTTCTTGCAGGAAGTTCTCCGTGTCGATGGCAATGACCGGCTAGGCTCATCGTCCTGACCTGAGTACATTTACTCAACTACTTTTTGGAGGAATTTGTACTTTACTTGAGTATTTACAAATTCCAATACTTTTACTTCTACTCCACTACATCTCAGAGGCAAATATTGTACTTTTACTCCACTACAATTATTTTAAAACTTTAGTTAATAGTTACTTTGTAGATTTTGATTATTATTACAAAACATAACCACTTCAGCCCTATATACATTTCGGTCATTTGAAAATAGCCGATCTACAAGCTCACAATACGTCGCATCACGACGCATTGTTTCAAAATTGTTTCTAATTTCAAAAGATTTTTATACAACTGAAAATGTGTGAAATGGGACATTATGTTTACGTTTGGTACTTTAAGTACATTTTGATGCCAATACTTTTGTACTTTTACTCAAGTAAATTGTCAATTCCGGACTTTTACTTGTAACAGAGTATTTCTACGTTGCATGTAAAGGTAAGTAAAACAATGTAGTACTTCTTTCACCACTGGGAGCTACCCGTACAGACGTTTGTTGGTGATGCGTTCGTCCCTGTTTGATGTTCAGTACCACACAATCCAGTGTAGCGCCCATCCAAGGACTAGAAGATGTTTTGGTTTGTCTGGGGTACTCTGTAGTGTCGCTCTGGGGGAACACATGGTGGAGTTATTTTTTTGTGTCACCAATGATGAACAAAGCTTTCTTATGCACAGCTGTGCTTTGAAGGTCATCCAATGCCATTTGTTGGCAGCTTGCTACCATCTTTCCTGCTGTTTTTGGCGATCCTGCCAGCTTGTTATTAAATGTCCATACCACACAGTGATATAACACAGGGATACAATTGTCCCAAAATGCTATGACTGACCCCAGTCCCCTTCAATTTCCTAATTAAAAACGGTCCTTGACCGTCTTTCTTTCATACAGAATCAACATTGTCTGTGAAACTCAAATTATCTTCCGCACATTTTGGAAGCCAATTACAGGTGGAATGTATAAAACATAATCAGTAGACAGACAGACAGACAGACAGACAGACAGACAGACAGACCTTGATTGATCTCAATTCAGTTGTCATGGTAGTACTGTCGTTATGAAACACAGGACAGATACAGTATAAAAAGAGTAAACAGGTAGTAACGCACATGGATTTGGAATAAAGTACCAGTATATAGCTCTATATTCTGATCGTACTCATTGCCATCAAGTGTTTGTTCAGTAACAGAGATCTCTCCAGCTCTTTTTCAGGATATAGGATATATCCAATCACGACTTCACAAGAGAAAACCCCACAAAGATGTATCAGTTTTAGTTTTATAGTGTTCCGGTTAAATTTGGTCCACTCATTTAAACATTATTTTTTTTGTGTCATCACTTCCAATTTCACTTGTTTGTCCTGTATCCTGTATGAGTTCTCTCTCCTGATTGGATACATTGGTATTGGTAATGTATAGAGCTGGAGACACAGGGAGACTCCCTGTTAATGAACAAATATGCTATAGCAATGATTACTCATATAATATCGTTGCTGTCCGGAAACTCCATTTTGGCGCTTTTGCATTTTTTTCCATAAATCAAGGCCATTGAACACACTTTACGTCTGTGTGTTGGTAAAAAAAAATATTGAACCAATGAAAAGTATTAAAAAGTGCTTCTGACACAACCAGCTAACTCCATTGGATCCTCAAACTTTCTGCTAAACCAGCTAACTCCACCGGAGTTAGCTGGTTTTGCTGACTCCAGGCTCCACCCCCTTTTGACCTCCAACCTCATTGTGAGCTTGGAGATCCATTCAGCTGTTCTTATCAATGATGAGCAAAACCTCCTAACTCCACTTTTGGAGTTAGCTGGTTCCTGCCGGACAGCAGAGATATATAACATCTAATTAATACTTATTTATGAATCAATCAATCACCCCCTCTTTAATTCGGCCAGGTAATATCCACTTTTTAAAGGTTTTTAAATTCCTACACAGGACAGATCGTGACAGAGGATGTCAACCTGGATACAATGATGGTCGTGCCAGCACAAAATGAAAGCCTGGGTGACTATGAGTCTATTCAATAAATGTCTGAAATGCCGTGGCCAAGTTTGTTTTTGCAGCCGAGCTACAGATTACACGGTCAGACCCTCGTCTCACCTGAAGAACCTTTCATCAAACCATCATCATAACCTGATCATTCACAGGAACCAGAGTATTATGTGGCAGTAAAGAGTCATCACAGTCTCGCAACGCTCCTACCTGAAAGTCAGCTCGCACTTTTGTGAGAATTTTAATCTTTCATTACCCTTGGTTAGAATGACTGTTTTTCGCCATCAACTTCTGACATTATCTGTCCCCTGGAGGAGTGTGTTTTCGCAACAAGCTCTTTTTCCAATTCTCTTTATCTATAATTGCAAACAGGCCAAGTCACTGTTTGAATAAATGATCCCACGGGACAGGAAAAAAATAGCATTATCCTCGGAGGAAAATAACAGTTAGCAGGACTTAAAGATTGTCTGGACAGCCAATGATGTTGTTGGGTTATTTAGAAAATAGTTTTACCACTTTCTGGTGCCCCTATTTTGGGCATGAATAGGCAAGAAAACATACATTCATTTATAAAACAAAACCTTCTAAAAATGCAATTTAAAACTTTTTTTAGAAATAGAAGACGACATGTCATAATGCGACACATTGTGAGCCTATTCTCGCTATTTGTCGAACGATGAAGTATATGGGGCTTAAGTAGTTAAAGTAAGCAATTAACCGGCTTACAAAAGTAAAGTTATCAAAGATTTCCCCTCAGCTTTGACAGCATCTATCCTCACAACATCGATACATCTCAAATGTCATACTGTAACAAGGAAACACGTTGTCAAAATTAATCACATTATCGAACCTTCGGGCTCAAGTAAATGTGATGTAACTCATACTGGAGGACATGCTGTTTCAATTCATTCCAACGCCGTTGTTTTTGCAGGTAATGATTCTCACTCATGTGCCGTATCGATAACCCGCCTCCACGGGCGTAATATCCAGCTCAATGAGTGGCTGATCAATACCGCCGCTAGTTGACTGATTAAAATGTATTTGGTTGCCCTCACATATGCCATCCATCATATTTGGGATACAAAAGGTTTCGTGGGTGGTATGTGATAGCTAATCATTCCATTTAAGTGGATTTAAATTAAAAATCTATTTATAGCTTCCAGAAGCCTTACCCTTGGACCCTAATGTATAAACACACTGTATGTTTACAAAACAACGACTATGATCATTTTTCTTTGGTATATACTGTATATGTTTTCTTTTTCTTTTGCCTATAGTCTTTAATCACTTAAACCCTATATCCCTAATTGACCGGGGTCCCCCAAGGCTCTGTACCTGGGTCTCTCCATTTTCCCCCTGTGCAACAAATCTCTTCTCTGTAAATAGCTGATACAAGCCTCATACTGGCAACCTTTGTCCCTGCTAACTGTTTTTGTTTCTTTTTTTTCTTTTCTTCCTAGGACGTTATATTGTTCTATCCTGTTAGCTTATTGATCTGCTATATTCACCAAATCCTATTTTTGTGCCCAGAATAGGGACCCACACTAGAGTTCATGTGGTTAACATGATTCATCGCTCTGCATATAGTTACAGTACTAATATCGGGCCCTTAAAGAACAAGTCCCCTCGGGTTGCTGTGAATACCAGCTTTCGAAGCGGGACACTTCTCTATACTTATTATTAGGCCATCAAATCCAACGTGAAGAGACAAGGCGTTTAATTGCATACCAGGCCATGAAGTTACTTCCGGAAGAACTGAGTTTAGCACTGTGGCTGTGGGCACAAGCTTCTTTGAGTATGCATGTGTGTGTGTGTGTGTGTGTGTGTGTGTGTGTGTGTGTGTGTGTGTGTGTGTGTGTGTGTGTGTGTGTGTGTGTGTGTGTGTGCGTGTGCGTGTGTGCGACACAACGTAATGACCCGGCAGGCTCAGTCCATCTCCATGCCGTAAGACTTCTGAACTAAAAGTGGTATAAACTGTAAAAGGACTACATTTACAGCTATAGATTCCATTCTCACTTTATATTGCCATTTATGATTTTCTTACTACTGTTTTTCAGTATTATATTGCACTTTAGAATGATCACTCTACTGTCATCACTGCAGCCAAATAGGTGCTATTTATATACTGTGTGTGTGTGTGTGTGTGTGTGTGTGTGTGTGTGTGTGTGTGTGTGTGTGTGTGTGTGTGTGTGTGTGTGTGTGTGTGTGTGTGTGTGTGTGTGTGTGTGTGTGTGTGTGTGTGCGCGTGCTCGTGTTCGTGCGTGTGTGCGCGCGCGCGCACGTAGATTGCAATTAAATGTCACACTTGACACCAGTGTGCATTGGGAGATAGTGACTTACACTGTAAACGGAAAATATTCATATAATGTTCAATAGACTTAGAATAACATTTCCATAATAAACGTACAGTTGATTTGGTATGTGTGTAGGTGTGTACAGAGAAAGAATGCAGGTGCAATGCTCGCCATTGGGAAATCTATTGTTCCAAACACTATTGTATAGTTCAGTGGGTCTCAAAGTCCTTGCAGGGGTCCTTTAGGGGCTTCCAGTGTTCGTAGCTAAATGAGTTAATATAGCATCAAAATTCAGTTTAACCAGTTTAACAATTTGTTTTTATTTTCAAAATCTTGTTAAATATGAAACATTTTAAGAACACAAATCTTGTATGGGGGTCCCTAGCACAAAATGTTTTTAGATGGGGGTCCACGGCCAAATACATTATTAATTTGGTGGTCCCATGACATGAAAACGTTTGAGAACGAAGGTTACGTATGTAACCATGGTTATGTGATCGATTGGATCACATTGGAGTGATCCAATATAGCGCTACATAACCACTATATAGTTCCAGCGTTGAACCCCATTCATCAATGTTTATGAAGCACGCTCGATATGTGAACCGCGTGGGAGCGGTGAGGTGAGATCAAAGATCTCGTAACTCTGTCTTTCAAAGGGATTCTGTATTGGGGGTACTCAAAAAACATAAAACACAATAAAAGGCAAAGACCACAGTTCAGATTTGTAGTACTCGAGTGGAGACAGACTTACATGGTACAGTGCGATGTAATGGAACGTCCTGTCTGACTCAACACATGTCCTGTTTCTCTACGGCTTATATACTGAGCTTACAATCTATTCTTGACGTCAAAGCTTCCTCACATGGTCTTACAAGCTAACACAACTCAACTCATGGCAGTAACACATATCATAACTTTAAGTTCTGGTTACAGGTCACCAGTGGTGGAAAAAAGTACTCAAATGTCTTACTTAAGTAAAAGTATCAATTCTGCAATGTAGAAGCACTCTGTTACAAGTAAAACTCTGGTGCTCAAAATTCACTTGAGTAAAAGTGCAAAATATTGGTATCAAAATGTACTTAAAGTACCAAAAGTACTGAATTTACATTTATTGAAATGTTTGAAAATAGCCTAGGTATAAAATAGGACTATTATAATATGTTTTTATAGTGTAATCATTTATATCTGGCCTCTGAGATGTAGTGGAGTAGACGTAGAAGGCAATTGGAAATACTCCAGTAGAGTAAAAGTACCTCAAAATTGTACTTAAGTACCGTACTTGAGTAAATGTACTTAGTTACTTTACACCACCGCAGGTCACTGAACTCCAAGTTTATTTTTAACTGCATACTGGTTAAACAAATGGATAAGAGTTCTCTAAATGAATAAAATAACTTGCTCTGAAGTCCTTAACACTGCTTTCAGACTAGCCTGCCTCTTTAGGGTCTTGACCATGCAGTGCACGGCAAAATCCTCAGTGTTCATTTAACTCTGAGGCAGTAGAAAAGGTGTCCGCTCTGAGTTATAATAACACTGAGGACTTTACTGTGTAATCCTCCTTCAGCCGGGGGGGTCAAAGGTGAAACTGTCAGCCTTAATAAGTGGTGAGCTTCATGGGAACCAGTGGGGGGGGGGGGGGGGGGCTGTACCAGGAGTATGGGTGTCTCCTAAAAGCCACCTCCAGATTACTTTTTTAAGGGATTACATTTCACCACGTTGCAGTCGGGCACAGACCCTGTATCTCCATATTTCACCTTTTTATGTATGTTTGTAAATGAACTACTTCGTCAAACTGCAGTGTCACAAAAGTAGCGAAAAATGTGACACATTGTGAGCTTGTGGATTGGCATTTGTTTTGCTATTTGGGAAAATACAATAAAGTGAAGATGAAAGTGGTTTCCCAAACAGAATCAGAATCAGAAGACTTTATTGCCATGACATGTGAACATGTTAGGAATTAGACTTGGTACAGCGGAGCACAGTTTACAACAGACAGAAACAACACTCCCCAACACCACAGCAGCCATGGGCGGCGCTATCTTGGGCGGGATGCCCGTTCCCTCTTTGCGACCGCCTTCGTCAGCAAGCAGAGAGAAGCAGCAGGGTTAACCCATTAAGACCTGATAAACAAAAGAAAAAACCTTTAACAAATAACAAATCACAACTTTTCATCAATTCAAAACTATTTATTCAACATTTCAACCACATTTCCATTTCCTGAAAAGTGAGAGTTTTGGACATACAAGGTTTCCACCCGACAGGGACAGAGACGACTATAGCTACTGTACCACAAGGATAAGTGTGAGAGAGGATGTGAAGTTCACACGGGCTCCCTGGAGACCATTGTCTGCTACCAACGTGGAGCTGCTTATTCTAGACGTGTCAGTAGGCCTGCAGCTGTCTGGACTGAAAATGAGCTTCAAAGCGTTTATTGTGGCCTCATTTTCTAAATGGAGATCTCAATTTACCTCAAATGAGTGTTGCCATATCTTTAAAGGACCACGTCACCCATTTTCAACCTATCTTCATGTGGTGCTCAAACTAATGCTCATTATAATACGGTAACATGTTATCTATCACTCTGGCTGTGTCTCAGAGGAGGGCTGTGGACAGTTCAGAAACCTGTGACATCATCGTTAGGCAGGTTTGGTAATTCCAAACTTTTTATTATTATTATTATTAGTAGTAGTAGTAGTAGAAACTACTAGTAAGAGAAAGGCGGCAGAAAGGCGGCAGTTTCGATTCGCTTGGAATTCCCACTGATGACACAGAGACACACAAAAATGGTACTGTACCATATTATTATAATAATAATACAAAATAATAATAAACACATTATATGAAGATAGGTTGAAAATGGGCCATTGATCTTGATCAATTTTGAATGCTGAGACAGAGTGGTAAACATGACAATGGATGGGGCGATATTGATTACTGATTGGTTGGTGGCAACAACAGCACAATCAAGTAAGGGGACAGCGTTCAGCTAATTGATTACCGATTTATTTGCTTATTCGAACCAGATTGAAGGAAGTGGGTGAAATTGCATCTTACAGTGACCAAGTTCCACCCTTTAATATTCCCTGTGCTTCTATGTGACACCACCTTGCTACACCGTAAAATCTGTTTGCATTCAACTCTGTGTGTTACAATATGTTGTAGCATATGTTTTACAAACAACCAAATCAAATAGTTTTACATGTGTTTGGTTTCATACGCTCTCAGTGTTACACATGGATGAATTGTCACGATTTTAGCCATAATTATGGCTTTTGCCAATTCAGAAAATCTTTAGGTATAGGCCTATGTCATCATAGGCAACATTTAAAAAAATATGCAAACATAACAGATCTACAATCTCTACAAACACGTCACATCAATGCATTATGAGATTTTGCAAGATACTGTTGTACGACCAAGTATGAAATAGGGCTTAAACTTTAAGGGGTTAATGAACCGTCCTATTAGACTCTAGTCTAGAGCAGGGGTCTTCAACAGGGGGTCCTCAGAGCTACTATAGGAGGTCCGCCAACATTTTGTGCGATAGGATTTAGTTTTTTTACATTAACCACTTGAACCCTAGAATTCCTTTTCTGAGGGGAACATCAGCTGAAAATAGCAGATCTACAAGCTCTCTACGCCTCGCGCTGCGAGGCGTTGAGAGCTTGTAGATCGCCTATTTTTGGCAAAGAGGCTATAGGTGTAGAGGGAAAAAAGAGCAGACTAAGTAAAACAAAACTTGAATCTGAAACACATTTTTATACAATATAGAGTAGGGGGTGCCTGCTTCATCTCTCTCTCAGCGAGGGGGTCCTTGGCCTGAAAACGTTGAAGACCCCTGGTCTAGAGCAACCTTACCAGACACTTAATATGACATTCTAGACCAGTGTTTCTCAAAGTGGGGTCCCGGGACCCTCAGGGTTCCGTGAGAGGGCTCCAAATGGACCCTTGCAGCCAGGTCTGTAACTCTGAGAGTGTACAAATGGAACCAAATCCATTTGTACACTCTCAGGGTTATGGGGGTCCTTGAAATTAAAACGTTTAGACTACTATAGAAAGACTCCATTCAGCATGTTAAGGTTCAAAAAACGATTTACTCCACAAAATGATGGGCGGGTGGCGCTTCTGCGATGGCACCCCACTAACGCACCACTTGATATATGTTACGGTTAAGGATGGGAAGGCAGACTCAGGAATGTTGAAAAAGGTGAACTTTTATTTCCAATGCGCGTTGACCCATTCAGACCTGGAACGCATCTGTGTCATTTTTTGATTTGAGCTAAAAAGCATTTATTTTACACTTTGGCTATTCAAAAATAGCAGATATACAAGCTCATAGCGCGGCACCGAGTGCCGCGCTATGAGCTTGTAGATATGCTATTTTTTGAAAAATCGTGAAAATGTGTGCAAATCTTTGAATATATATTGTTTAAAGCGAACATTTTTAACTCTATTCTTTGCTTTATGGGGGTCCCTGGAACAACACATTTTGAGATGGGGGTCCGCAGCCAAACATATCATTTTGGGGGTCCTTGACGTGAAAAAGTTTGAGAACCACTGATATAGGAACAGGAAACACTTTTAGGATTTAGATGATATTTTGTAGAATCGCTCTCCGGTCTTAATGGGTTACGGGTTCTGGGTCAGGAATGTTGAAAAAGGTGAACTTTTATTTTTACTGCTGCCTTCAGCACGTTAACTTAAAAAGAGTGAAAAGGAGCTCAATAAATCAAAATGAACATCAGCTGCACAAAACTACATGCTGACGCCCAAATGTAACAAATTAAGGCCCCATGTGTTTTAACATAACAATGGAATTAAATTAATGAAGTGCCATGTGATGTGGTGAAGTGTGCTTCACTCAGGGGTGAGACTGCAAATTAAATGTGTTGATGCAAAACTCTGAATAATGAAGAAAGTGGTGGTGAACTCGGTGCTCTGCTGGATATGGAGAGGATGCCTGTAACAGGGCTTTTCACAGCGGGAGCCACGGCCCCCTCAGGTGGACCATCTGGAAAGGATGGGGAAATGGATCAAATAACATAAATCATGAACAAAAAAAAAGATAGGCCTGTAATATGTTCAAACCCATAGTTCACTATAATTCATAATATTGGTCATTATAAAAAAGGTTTTCAAAAATCAACATTTTTCATTAACATGTTAGAAATATTTTGAATCGTGAAGAGCTGTGAGCTTGTAGATCTGCTACTTTGTTTTCTTTCTTTTTTAAGCCATTTTGACTATGGCTATTTGTGGGTCCTTGGCATTGGACATGTTTGGGAACACCTGGCCTATGCTATGGAACATTCTAGACACTCCTAGACGCGCCTTTCGATTTGAGCTCAACATGCTTCCGCGTGAATGAGGTGGACTGAATGTGAAGGAGGTGTTCTTTTCTTTTCAGTGAAACCACTGAAGGGGATTTGTGGAAGAAGCGGCGCAAAATGTCAACAGTGAGTTGAAAGATACGGCCGTGAGAGGGTGAAGCTCCACTGTGCTCTCGACTCCATAGATCAGAAATGTCAATAGCCTCCATGGTCTGGCGGAGGAATGTGCTAATTCAGTTGGAAATGATTCATTTACCGGGAACGTCCCTCACGCTGTGGCCTCGCGCCTCACTATATGGTGCATCGCTTTGTACAGCATGGCCCCCGTACAGGGATGCACCGAATCAATGCGGTATGATGGCTTAACCCCTTGAGACCTGAAGCCGATTCTACATGTCTCCTAAATCGCAACAGTTTTCTGAAAAACCTATGTTTCTATATCAGTGGTGCTCAATCTTTTTCATGTCAAGGACCCCCAACATGATATGTATTTGGCCGCGGACCCCCATCAAAATATTGTGTTCCAGGAACCCCCAGAAGCAAAGATTTGAGTTAAAAATGTTCGCTTTAAAAATATATATATTCAAAGATTTGCACACATTTTCACAAATTTTCAAAAATAGCAGATCTACAAGCTCGTAGCGCGGCACTCGGTGCCGCGCTATGAGCTTGTATATCTGCTATTTTTGAATAGCCCAAAGTGTAAAATAATGCTTTTTAGCTCAAATCTAAAAATGACACAGTTCCAGGTCTCAATGGGTTAACTCTGTGATTCTCAACCCTTTTTCATTTCAAGGACCACCAGTTATATATCGTTGTTGTCGGGCGGAAACCTCTTATCTCCATATTTTTAAGCTTGAAAGCTCGAAACGCGGCGCGAAGCGCGTGTTTTGAACTTGTCGATAAGCTATTTTTGCATTTTTTTAATTTGAAACCTGAAGAGTAACAGTTTTTGACATATGAAGTTTCCACGCATTAGGCCTCGGACCCAATTGATACCATCTTAATCTCGGGGACCCGATCTACACTATGTCTCTGGGGCTCTTTAGCAAACAGAAAATGCATTTTCATGTTGGGATACCAATTTTATCAGAGAGAAGTCATACAGTACACAGGATAAACAAATGAAATTGGAAGTGATGACACAAAGACATGAGCAGAAAAAAATGGAACTGGAACACTATCAAATTTAAGCTGATCAATACTCTCTTCTGAATGGATTAAATTAGCAACAGTTTATTAAAGAGCTGGAGAGACATGGCGACCCCTGTTACTGAACAAACACTCTACAGCAATGATTACTATCTGAATATAGAACTTTTACCTTTTTGTTTTAAACATAATATATCACTTACACTGCCTTTAACTATAATTGACCCCAACAAGGCCATTGGACTTGTTTTTTAGCATCATAAACTATGAAACTATCACTTGTGGTGTTGTGTTTTGTATAAGCACTTGTGTTGACAATTGACCTCTAGTTGAGGTTAGTTAAGGCTGACGAGAGAGCCAACCTGCCCTGACAGCTGCTGGAGAACTTCCACTTGTTAGACCAGTGCTTCTCAAACATTGTCATGTCAAGGACCCCCAACGTGATGTGTATTTGGCTGCAGACCCACATCTGAAAATATTGTGTGGCAGAGCATTTCAAAATTATTCAAAATGACTCACAATGTTTCAAGATTTTTCAAAATGTTTCAAAAAATATCCAAAGTATAAAAGAGGGTTGAAGTGGTTAAACGTTTCCTCATTATGCTGCATGGGCACCCCCAGGAAACCCCTCAAGGACCCCTGGGGGTCTCTCCGGACCCCACTTTGAGAACCACTGCGTTAGAGGACACTGGCATACTGCAGTAAGGTGTGTATTATGTCACTGAGTGTACTGCTGTTATGTTAAACTCTGCATCACAAACCCTGCAGTGCACTGGACTTGCATGGCTAGACTATCAGACCCCACTCACCTGAGCCATGCTGTTTGCCCTCCCACCAGCAGGTAGGCGCTACAGCATTCCTCCAGAATGACAAACAGTTCCTTTCCCAGTGCTGACCTCACAGCTAAACACTGCCTCCAAACTAGAAGATGACTTTATTGTCAATGTACACGAGGCAATTGAAATTTGTCTTTTCGCATATCCCTCCTTAGTTACACATCTTCAAAGAGGTCAGAGCACAGGGTTGCGCGCGGTTGTTTGGGGGTTCAGCACCTCGCTCATGGGCACTTGGCAGAGACTTCTCGGTCACCAACCCATAATTGGAATACACTCTCCTGTCGGTGGTGGGGATCAAACCAGCGACCTTTCGGTTACTGGCCGGCCACTTCAACTCAACTTCAACTAGGCCATCTTGCCCCCCACAACCCAGTCTGTCTACCCCCTTGATCTCCCATGCTCAGTATAATGCCTCTCTCTCTCTCTCTCCCCCTCTCCCTCTCTCTCTCTCTCTCTCTCTCTCTCTCTCTCTCTCTCTCGACTACACCACACTTTAGAAAAGTATACACTATACTCTACACTACTCTACACTACCTGGCTTGAACAGTTTGCTCAACTGTTACCAATACCCACACTGCACTGTTTGAGACCATGTTCACTTTACATCTGTGCATTCTTTATGTCTTTAACTTTTTCTAGTTTTCTTTAATTTTGTGTATTTTACTAATTTCCCTTTTTGTGCATGAGACTCAGGGAGTGGCGAGCTATATTTGTGTTGCCCTTGCAGCGACTGTAGCGGGTCACTGGGGTTATCAGGTAGACGCCTCCCTCCACAGATAAGAGTTACATAATACATGGTTTGTGCTCCCCTTAAAGCTACAGTACACATATTTTATGGTCCTCGGAGAGAGAGGTGCATGGGTGAGCAAACACCTACCGCTCATACAAGAGGGAATCCCCACTTGGCCAGGGGAGATGTTGGGCTTTTTAATGTCCTTCAGGCATTGGCAACCAGTCCTACCCGACACAGGGCCCAACTCCAACCAGTGCAGCTGTGCTAAATCATACTCTCACACAAATTGCTTAAAATAGGCTTTAATCACATAGATAGACACCGTGTGTAAGGGCAGTGTGCAGTGTTAAAATAACATTACTGTGGCCTCCAGCACACCTGGAAACGTTGGAGGTTGGCACGCGAGGCTGTGCAGTGTCCACATGATCCATCAAAATGAAACAACTGTATATACACGGTTGCCAGATCTGCTTATTATAATTTCCCAGCAAGATTTTATTTGAAAATAGCAGATCTACAAGCTCACAACGCGTCGCATCGCGACGCGTTGTGAGCTTGTAGATCTGCTATTTTCAAATAGCTGATGTATATGTTAAAGTGCTCATGCGGCCCATAGTCGCTTCTTTTGGGCTGGTTTTCCTAGACCTGGTTGCTTGTTTCTCTCACAGAATCTGGCAAAACTGACTGTATACTGTACTTCAATGGAGGGCTAGACGTAGCACCCCTGCTGCTCAATACAGTAAAGTTAGTCACTGTGGTCCCGCTGGTCCGACTCCTACTCTGTGGAGCAACCTTGAATTCAAAGTACTATTTACTGTTTACAAGGCTTTAAATCTAGCACCGATTATTTTCTTTTGAAAATAGCCGATCTACAAGCTCTCAACGCGTCGCGACCTGTTGTAGATATATTCACATTCACGTTTTGATCAGTTTTTGGGCGGTGTAACCGCCCCTATATGTGAGGTTTGGACATTGACATTCGCTGCACTGTGATTGGCCACCATTGTACCCCCCTAACAATGCACCGTGATTGGCCACCATTGCACACCCCTAACCCCTACACATTCAATGCAAATCTATACTTTTCTTTAAGTGAGCTTCCATCACTGTGATGACCACTAGCTGTAATATGATTGGCTGACTTTATTGGCTGACTCTATTCAGGACTGTGATTGGCTAGTGAAACACATGTGCATAGCCCTATAAAGGACTATGCACTTAAAAAAAACACATTTATGTTTTTTTTTAAGTGAATCACACATTGTGGGTGGAAGTGGTATTAAAAAAAAACACATTCTTTCTTTAAGTGAGCTTCCATCACCGTGATGACCACTGTACCCAGTACTGTGATTAGCTAGCAAGACGCATGATGAAATTAATAACTATAAATAGCACCACACACTTCAGACCACTGTGACCACACCGCCCACTTCACACTGGGTGTGATTTTTTTACATTTCACCTACAGAAAGACATGGCCATGCAGTCAGATACCACCAGAAAAAGGCTCTGGCCACGGCCCAAATGAGCCTATTGATTACCATGGCAACCCCAGCCTAAGCTTCACTTGGCTGATTCCCCCAAACCCGCAATTTGATGCACTCGTCCAGACATTCTCCACAGACTTGCACAAGGACTTTCCAGAACCGCCAACCCCCCCCGATATGCCCATTTATGGGCATGCCCATATATCGTTATGACCATATTGATAACATCAGGGATCTCCATATATGGGCATAACAGGGACAAGGACAGACAGATAAAGAGATCTCCACATATGGGCACAAAAGAGACAGACAGACAGACGGTTACAACGGGTACTATGACAACGGGTATAACGGGTATTGCATAACAGGCAGCGGTCATCAATGTGTCCGTACATGGACAAGTGGGTCCGTGGCAAAGACTTGGTCTTGTCCGTGGCAAGTGTTAGATTTCATTATAATGTTCTTATTTTGATCATAAGACCCAATTACTGAATGTCATTCTCCAGGTTTTCTTCAGAATATGTATGACACTTATTTACTTCGACACTATGGCACATTAGGAGTCCAACTAGTACTAGTGATTCTCCAATGTTTTATTTGCGAGGACCCCCTTAACTCTGAGAGTGTACAAATGGAACCAAATGGACCTGTAAGGGTCCATTTGGTTCCATTTGTACACTCTCAGAGTTACAGGCCTGTTATGGTCATTCGGGGCTAGCTCTTTATGTGTTTCTGGTAATATTATTGTCAAGCATGCTGATGACCCCTGATAACAGGATGGGGCATGGATTCCCTATTTGCATCATTCCCAACTTTCATCGTTCCCGATTAGGCCGGTGCCCAACGGCCACCTCGATTATAATTTTTTACACGATTAAATTAATTAGTTTGATTAACTGGTGGACCCCTACACCTAAATACATCTCTGAGCTGCTCATTATACCTCTAAACAAATCAGAACTCTCAGATCATTAGACACCAGTCTCCTCCTAACTCTACATCTGAACATCTAAATCTGGTGAAGGTGCATTTATTTATTTATTAATGGTGTACCATGTGAATGTGTTTTTTAATGCTTTATTTTGTGTGTGAGGGGGAGAATGATTTATTTTGTATGCATAGTGTTTTGTGTGTGAATATCATTGAGTTTACATTGTATGCAATATATCAAATTGACTTCACTTGACAGTAAATAACCACTGACCTTTATCTATAGTATTAATTTGATGCCATAATATTGATATATATCAATTTAAAAAATATGTCATGCACAAAACTTGGACGTATTATTATAGTGAAAGATGTCATGACATATTTACTGGCCTATAATTACAGCAAATGTGAATTTAAAATCAAAATACATTCCAAAACTCCATGTGTATATTTTTGCTATGTTATAGGATTTTAATATATACACACTCACTAGACTAGAGTATTATTAACTATATGTGAGAAGAGAACACCGTAGCTCTATATAGGGAGCTTATGATTAGCAACAGGTTGACTGTTATTCTGTATGTCAGGCTACTCTTTTAATGCATTTATAAAATGTATGTTTGCTTCCGTAAACAGTGAAATACAAGAACAAAGGGGCCAGCACAATCTGCAAGGGGCTAACGGCTAATGCTAGAGGTGAAAAGAAACCAACTGCAATGATCTGTTTCCTTTGTGCAAAATGTGCACTATCTTTTATTCAAATAAAACAGGAATGGAGTTAGTTCTCTAAAATATAATATTCATGAGACACTGTTGAAACTGTTGAAGTTTAATTTGCAGCTTGAATGCTTCTATTTGCCTTTATCAATTAAATAAAAATAAAAACTATTGCAGATGAGCTCTTAGAATTATGGACCTCATAATTCATCTCATACCACGCTGGATATTTATGAATATTTATTAAGCAAGAAAATATAAAAAAGGCAAACAAGTGAGTGCAGTTAAAATGGCACATCAGTGACTTAATCACACAGCTTGTAATTTTATAACCAGAAGACAGATAATTGTGTCCTTTAAATTATCATTCAAACCTGGGCAGTACATCACAGCTCATTGATTTTGCTTGTGTCATCATGGACAAGTCCAGTGAGTTGGGATTCTCACACACACACACACACACACACACACACACACACACACACACACACACACACACACACACACACACACACACACACACACACACACACACACACTCACACTCACACTCACACTCACACTCACGTCATGTATTTTTTTCATGATCATTATTTGTATACATTTGAATGAATTTATACATGTATAGTTCAATATTTTTTTATATAAGAATGTTTTATATAACTAAATAAATACATGCATGTATGTATGTATTTATTTATATAAAATGTATTTATTTATATGACATGTATTTATTTATTTATATTCATTTATTTATATAAAATGTGTTTATTTAAATAAAATGAATGTAATTACTTGTTACTTATTTTTAGTGAATAAACTTGAGTTTAACATTGTCACGTCGATTTGATTCACATGTAAATCAAATCAAAGCACAGCACAGCGTTGCCATACTTTGTGAGAGAAATAAGCAACCAGGTGTAGGAAAACAAGCCCAAAAGAAGCAATTAGGCCACATGAGCAACTTTAAAACTACAATAGCAGCAGTACAAGCTCCGTGAGCTTGTAGATCTGCTATTTTCAAAAACTCTTGCAATAAAATGTGGAATATTTGAACACAAATGCTCCCTGGCACGAAACATTTTCATGGAAATATTTGAGAACCAGTGGTTTAAATAATAATAATAATAATAACAACATTTGGAAGCAACTCAAGCAAGCTTATATAAGCAAACATTTTAGTAACAAACCCCCAAAAAACGTAACCCGCTAAACCATCAAGCAACTTCACAGAAAAATAAGCCCAAAGTCGCTTATAATAAGCCGACGTGGCAACACTAGCACCATCAAGGGAGCAGACAACCGCATGGCACGTGACGTATCCTACGTAACAACGCACGTGCCCCCCGCGTAATGACGTAGACCGGTAACGTACTGACGTCGCTCCTCCCTCCAGCCAGCATCCTCCATAGCCTTTCCTCCACAGTAACACAACAAGGTCGTATCTCTCGCCGCCAAACATGATGTCCCTCGCCGCTCGGTCGGGGTCTTTCTCCCCGTACATGCAGGCGACCAACCACGCCGTCGCCGGGCCCCTCAAGGCCCTCGTCCCCGGGGTCGTGGTGAAGACGGAGAAGATCACAGTGGACGTGAAGAAGCCGTTCCTGTGCCGGGAGTCCATGAACGGCCAGGCCCCGAAGACAGGGCCGGCCATCACCGTTAGCATCAACGGTAAGTCGACCAGAGAGACTTCAAAACCCAGAAATAGCAGACCTACAAGCTCACTAAGCGTCGCGTCCGCGACGCTTTTTTGAGCTTGTAGGTCTGCTATTTCACGCCGTATGTCGTAGTAGCATTCCAGCCTGCTTCAAGGCTAAAGTTAGCCATGTTTCAGGCCTAGGCTAAAGTTAGCTATACTTGTGTGTGTGTGTGTCCTCTGTTGCACTCTTTAAGTATCAACAGTATAAGCTTGTAGCTAGTGCTGTTCCCAGGGCCGTGCTGTGCTGTAGGCATTTAGAATAAGTGTGTTCTTATGTGAGAACATGAATCGTGTTATTAAAGTAACTCCTGGCCCTAAATGAACCTAAATACCTAAAGTTAGCTTAGCTTCCTAGCTGACACCTCAAATGGCCTCTGGTTCATTTGAGGTGACAGCTGGCTATAGGTGTCAGTTGGTTTAAAGTTCAGTGATGGAAGAAGTACTCACATGTTTTACTTTAAAGTATCAATACTGCAATGTAGAAATACTATGTTACAAGTAAGAGTCTAGTATTCAAAATCTACTGTGAGTAAAAAGTGTAAAAGTATTGGCATCAAAATATGCTTTAAAGTACCAAAAGTAAAAGTACTCATTGCGCAGAATGTACCATTTCACAAGTTCAAAATAGAAAAATCTTTTGGAAATGGCAGATCTACAAGCTCACAATGACGCACTTGTGAGCTTGTAGATCGGCTATTTTCAAATGGCTGCAATATAGGGCTGAAGTGGTTAGTGTGTTTGTTTTAATAATAATCAAAATCTACAAAGTAGCTAAAGTTTTCATATAAATGTAGTGGAGTAAAAGTACAACATTTCCTCTGTATTGACATCTTTAAATACTGAAAAAAGTATACCTACACATTTTACTTGAGTACATACATGGACTTAGTTACTTTACACCACTGGCAATTCTTAGCTCGACACAAACAGTGTCCTCTGTTAACACTAATACGTATGAACTTGTTGGTTGTTGTTCTTATCTGAGAACATGAATCATGGTATTTAAGTAACTCCTGACCCTGTTTCTTGCTAACCGCCTGCTAAATGCCTGGTATAACTTAGCTTCCTAGCTGACAGGGTGGCCTGAGGCCTCTGGTTCATTTGAGGTAACGGGAGTCAGTCAGTTTAAAGTTGGCTAACTGACGTATGTAAGGTCATGAATTCCTATATTGTGTGTGTACTTTCAAGCCTTGACAAGGTCTTATACATCGTTAAATGTTAGTGTGTATAGGTTTTAAAACCCACCTAAGTTCAGTGACGCAATGTAAGCATTACATTTGCTATTAACCTATACTCAACCAACAAACCTCCATCACATCATAAAACAACTTTCAGAAAGCCATCAGTAAGTCATGAGAGCTAGGATCCCCCATAGTTATGATGACATGAGTTTTGGCAATTAGGTTGTTTCATCTACTGTGTGTGTGTGTGTGTGTGTGTGTGTGTGTGTGTGTAGTATTTCAACACACCCAAGTTTCAAATGCATCAGTGTACTAATAGGCGAGTAAGTGAAAATGACTAAAAAGGTTTTCTCAAGGTGACCCATTTTCTCACTGTCTTGAGCCCTGCCAAAATACATACATGTTAGTAGGGCTAGTGATATGAGACTTTTGATATGAGAAATTGCACAATCGTCACAATATCTAGGTATTTGGTAAAACATATTGTCCGTATCATATGGTTCAGTCCTACATGTTGAGACTTACTGCCCTGCGCAAGGCACTAGACTTTGACCTGGAGCTGGTCTCTGGGTGCTGCTCAGTGACTGCCCACTGCTCCTAATAGTTAGGATGGGTCAAATGCAGGGAATGAATTTAAAGGAAATATAAGTACAATAATCTATGTGCAGTGATACTGTGTGCACTCTATGGTTTCAGCATCAACCAAGCAGTGTAAACGTGCAATAATGACATAGCAAAGGATAGTTAGAGGAAATTGGGCCAGTCTGCCCCATTGTACTAACACAATGTTACTTCTTCTTGATGGAAAACAAAACTATGAAGGTTCCCATATTTCATGAATAATCCTTTGTGAAAAACAGTACAGTTAGTCTGATGAATAACATAATGATTTAATGACTTCTTGGTCACTGGTCTTGTTTTGTATGTATCTTCAGAGGTGTCATGTTGAGTCCGCCAAGGTATTCTTCCGTATTTATTTATTTAGGTAACTGACAGACTACTACAGATTACTACAGACTGGCAGTCGAATGAAGCCAGGAGATCAGTCGGTTTGAAGGTGTGAAAAAAACGTTTCTGAGAGCCGACACCGGCGGACTGCTGCACTGCAGGGCGCTGCTTAGGGCATGGGCACAAGGATATCTGTATTTAGACACTGTCGGTGTATCATAGCTTTAATATTTAATTTTAATTAAAACAATATACACTGCGTGCCTGGCTGCAGCAAACGGTAGCACAATGCCCACACGGCCATATCATTTTGCTAACTAATGATCAATTAGTGATCTATTGAAGTTTACTACATATATGCAGATCTGAAATCAAGTCCTGCTTTTTTTTAAATATTGCAATGCATAGGCCTATTTTATTCTTTTTAAAACATAAAAAATATTGCAATGTCTTTTACACCCCTATATTGTTTCAACCCTAGTGTAGTTTGATGTTACCAATAGCGGGAACAAGTGAGGCTTAAATTGACACATGATTACAAATGTGGTCAAAGGATGTGCAAACAATAATAATGTGTCTCCCCTTTAGTCATTGTTGGTGTATTTGCTACAGCACATGGATAGCATTTGTCCCCTGTATTTACCCATCCTAACTATTAGGAGCAGTGGATGCCACTAATATGACACCTGGGTGCAGTTAAGCGTCTTGTTCAGGGACATTTCGACACATAGACTGGGCAGCTGGGAGGAGAACAGGTGACCTTCTGATTCCCAGACGGCCTCTCTACCCACTCAGCTCCGGCCGCCCAGATAGTTATTGCTGTGACACTGTCACTGTTTCACACACACTGGGAATCGAGGTTGTACCTTTTTTACTTAAATGGCATTTCGTCTTATTGGATGGTACAATAGCAAAATGTTGGCCAGATATGATCCGCAAGACTGTGCAATAATAGCAATATTTCACATAAGATGATGATAATATTATTATGATAATAATTATAATAATAACATACTGTATGAGATTATTTAACCCATTAAGACCTGAAGCCATTTCTACAAATGTCTTCTAATTCCCAACAGTATTCTGAAAAAAAACGTATGTTTCTATATCAGTGGTGCTCAAACCTTTTCATGTCAAGGACCCCCAAAATGATATGCGTTTAGTTGTGGACCCCCATCTTGTTCCAGGGACCCCCAGAAGCAAAGATTTCAGTTAAAAATGTTAGCTTTAAAACAATATATATTCAAAGATTTGCACACATTTTAACGATTTTTCAAAAATAGCAGATTGCCGCGCTACGAGCTTGTAGATCTGCTATTTTTGAATAGCCAAAGTGTAAAATAGTGCTTTTTAAATCTAATTCAAATCTAAAAATGACAGATGCTTCTCCTGGTCTTAATGGGTTAATGTACCGACATACTGTATGCCTTCCCTATTGTATATAGGATTGTATATCTGCTATTTTTGAATAGCCAAAGTGTAAAATAATGCTTTTTAGCTCAAATCAAAAAGTGACACAGATGCGTTCCAGGTTTTAATGGGTTAAGGAAGGGAATACTAACTTTGAAGTGATTCAATATTTCTGTAGATTGGCACTTAGAGGGCAGCTTGCTATCCCCAATTTCCAGGCAAAGATTTGTTTTGTAATGTGGCTCTACAACCACAAAAAAAGCCAAGTTAAATTGGCTTAAAATCGATAAATAACATTATTCACCACATGTATTTGTAAAAAAAAAGGTCCAATTAACTTAGAGTATATAGTATGTACATTATATGATTGCAGACATCAAAATAAATAATCGATAATTCAGGTGTGTTAATTGAGACATTGCCTTACACATGGTAGCTGTCTGAGCATGCTGGAGAAATAATTATAAATGAGGACAATGATTGTAAACTATGTTTGTAAACAGGATGTCAGGGACAGGTCATTTGTTGAAGAATGATTTTAAAATAACATAAATTGTTCGTCTCAGATTGCATTTTGTCACTGTTATCCAATTTAATGTGTGTGTGTGTGTGTGTGTGTGTGTTTGTGTGTGTGTGTGTGTGTGTGTGAGTGAGTGAGAGAGAGAGCAGGGACGAGAGACCAGCAGATATGGGCAGTTTTACTGTATGTTTTGAAGATCGGTAGAATTAATCTAATCTAATGTAGATTTTATGTATGAGTACGTAGGAGGTGTATGCATTTCTGTGCCCACAGTACAGTTCTTCTACTGTACATCCTATACTCATTGGAAAGTTAGCATACATGACGGACAAAAATGCAAAGTTAATAATGATGATTAATATGGAAAAGTTACTTTGCACTTCACATAAACAGAGATGGACACGAACTAAAGAATGAGGCAGACAAACAGTATGTGGAAGGATGAAGATAGACGGAACAAAAACATTTTGAATAGAAGAAAGATAGTGATATTTACGTGAAATTGCACCAGTAGCCTCCCTAGTCTATTGATCTGGTATTTTTTACTGAGGGATTGCCTTCAGAATGATGTATTTACTTTTTAAACCTGACTTCGTTGTACCCGAAGGTAGCCGATCTACAACCTCACAATACCTCGCAAAGTGATGACGCGTTGTGATTTGTGAGCTTGTAGATCAGCTATACTCCGTGCACGACACTTACTGTCTTACAAGTAAATATAAATAAACATAGCCAGCACTGAGAGGGAATGGGGAGGGGACGTAGCCTTGTGTGAGACCCTCTGCAGAGAGGGAGCCCTACTGTACTCTACTGTACTCTATCATGTGAGTGCATGATAGATAAATAGACGGACGTTCCGTCAGCCAGCCACTCCTTCCCCATTCTCATCACTGTAAAATGTTTGTGGGAATGTCCCGCATTATAATTGCTAAATTTGAAGGAATCAATAAAATCATGCTCATTTCCCGCAATCCCCCACCAAGGCCTGAATGTAACCCACCTTCCTTGTACAAAACCTCTGTACAATACTGTAAATGACTAGAAAACAATTAAAAACAATGCAAGACTTGACCACGCTGTTTTAACCCATTAAGACCTGAGGCCGATTCTACAAAATGTCTTCTAAATACTACAGTTTTTTTGAAAAACGTATGTTTCTATATCAGTGGTTCTCAAACTTTTTCATGTCAGGGACCCCCAAAATGATATGTATTTGACCGCGGACCCCCATCTCAAAATATGTTGTTCCAGGGACCCCCAGAAGCCAAGATTTGAGTAAAAAATGTTTGCTTTCAAAATATATATATTCAAAGATTTGTGCACATTTTCACGATTTTTCAAAAATAGCAGATCTACAAGCTCATCATTTTTGAATAGCCAAAGTGTAAAATAATGTTTTTTTTCCCTCAAATCTAAAAATGACACGGATGCGTTCCAGGTCTTAATGGGTTGAAGTGCCAGCATACTGTATGCCTTCCCTATTGGGTTCAGTAGCTCTTTGAGTGTTGATGTTTGAGCCTGTGTTTTGTAAGAATGTCAATATACTGTATATTATCAGGTGCATATAATTGAACCAAGAGATAATCTTTAAATTGGCCATATGGTTTATTCAGGTGTGGGTCTGTGTAACTGATGGGATCAAAATTACCTCTATCTCTGCAGGACTTTGCATAATAAAGTAAACAATGGGGGAATTGAAGTTCTAAGGTGGTGATTTTCAAACTTTTTGTTTACAGGGCAAAATTTCAAAGCATATAGCATAGCGTGTTGTATTTACTAATGCCAAATAAAAACGTAAAGCACTTAAGCCCTAGTTCACACTTCAGAAATAGGGAAAAAGGCCTATAATTGCATGTCCAAAACGGGGATGCCAAGTTGCCAGGATGAGGGTTAGGCAATAGAATTTGTCTCTGTATTGGTAAATGAGTGCACAAAAAGTACTCGTATTGTAAAGTAAAAGTTAATTACTTTTTGCATAATTATATATATTGCACTGCACTATGTGTGGTTGTCACAAAATCCCAAGGCACACCTGGGCTCGTTTGGGAAGTGGAAACCACTGTTCTATGTGCTTATTGAGATCAACCGTGTGCCTGAAACTTTAATCTTGCAACAGCCGTTTGGCCATGTAAGACCCCTAACGAGCTTAGTCTCATATTTTTTTCTCATAACTCGTCTGTTCCGTATCCACAGGCCGCACAGGGGTCCGCTTCGCCCACACAGACATCAAGGTCCCAGACTTCTCCGACTACAGGCGGCCCGAAGTGCTGGACCCGCACAAGTCCTCGCAGTCCAGCAGCGACGGCAGAAAGGCCTTCTCCTACCTCATCACCGGAGCCACGAGCGTCATAGGCGTGTACGCCGCCAAGACCGTGGTCACCCAGTTCATCACGTCCATGAGCGCCTCGGCCGACGTCCTCGCGCTGTCCAAGATCGAGGTCAAGCTCGCCGACATCCCCGAGGGCAAGAACATGACCTTCAAGTGGAGGGGCAAGCCTCTGTTCGTCCGCCACCGCACGGAGAAGGAGATCGCCACCGAGGAGGCCGTCGACCTCGCCGAGCTGCGCGACCCGCAGCACGACAAGGACCGCGTGCAAAACCCCAAGTGGATCGTCGTCCTGGGCGTCTGCACCCATCTGGGCTGCGTGCCCATCGCCAACGCCGGGGAATGGGGAGGCTACTACTGCCCGTGCCACGGCTCCCACTACGACTCGTCAGGCAGGATCAGGAAGGGCCCCGCGCCCCTCAACCTGGAGGTTCCCTTCTACGAGTTCCAAGATGAGGACACGTTGATTGTCGGATAAATGACCAAACCGACCTTGAACTGAGCTCTCATTTCAGATGGCCGGTTTGGGTTTTCTCCAAGCGTGATGGCACTGGGGTTTTTAAGTCGTCTTGTGTATTATATAAAGGTGTTCTCGGTGCAATGATGCTTTTGAGAAAACCCTGATCAAGAAAGTTCCAATGTACAGAAAGAACCAGTTTGTTTGTCATTCCCTCTATAGACAAAAGAATATTGCGTTCAAGGGTGGTCAGTTAACTGTAATAAATGTAAAATGTAAAAAGTGAAAGCCCCTATTTTGTGTTATTTATTCTTTCATATGCTTAGAGTTGTCCGTATAACTGCCCAAAAAAACACCTTCCTATTTGTTTATAGACTTTCTGTTGACCACTCAATGGAATTTAGTACTGAAACATTGGGTGATGCAGTTAGAGTATAAAATACTGAGATGATGAATCTAAACGAAGCCAAGATTTTACTACTCAATCAGATGTATCTATACATATTTTGAAGACAAATTAATAGATTATACTTAGTTGCACTGCAGTGAGTGACACACACACAAACTAGCTGATCTACAAGCTCACGTGTCGTGGTGCAACTTGTTGTGATCTTGTACATTAGCCATTTTTGGTGCCACACACTGGCATGCAACTAAATATAAATCTGGCGTAATGGTGATCCTAGAGAATTGAAGAGGTACACCAAGACTTTTGATGTGTGATTTTCTTCCTTCGTGATTGGAGCATTACTTTCTTGCTGGGTGATTGAGGCATTGGCTGGTGATGGACGCATTGCACTGGTAACCGCAAAAGCTTCTGGATATAAGAAAGAGGAGATGTATGTAGGGACTGGTGGTGGTGTAATTTCAGCCACAGGATGTGCACACAACAAATAAAATAGTCCAGTGTGGATATTATTACTTTTGAGCTGTCCATTCACATGCAAAGTGTAACATATGTTATCTAAGAAATAAAGGCTTCACAAATGTATTATTTATCAGGCCTGTGTCGATCTGTTGAGAGAACATTTATCTGGTATGCATGTAGTATATAGTCTTGCATAGTCAGATGATCAGAGATCTCCTGCTAAGACCTATGAAGCTAAAACCTAAGTAGACTGAAAGATTCATATGAATTCTTGTATCAATATGAAATTAATAAATCTTTGAGCTTTAAGTGCAAAGGATACCGCTCAAGCCTGACCTGTAACCTATGGTAGGGAATTTTTAAATGCTACGAAATAACAGTATTTGAAATGTAAAGGTGCTGTGAAGGGATGGGGATAAATAGGACAATAAGCATGGAAAGCAAAAGGATTTTAATTAACTTCAAGCCAGACATCTTGAACTCTAGATAAACTCAACCGGTGCAGCATAACAGCAGGATGGTAGCAACGGAATGTGAAAGTGATTATTTTCACTTCTAATGGACAGTTTGCTTACAATATTACCATAGATATTTCAAACATTTAATAAGGACCCTGTACAAAATACAGATAGCACAGCTCAGTTAGGAAGGCGCTGGGTCATTTATTGATTTAACACATCAGAATCATAATTTTGAAAGCTTACAGTGTACAATTACATAACAGCAGGGGTATGTGTTTATTTTTCATTGTTGAAGCCTGGCTGCTGCATTCTGAGCTAGTTACAAACAAGTGCCTTGCATAATGTAAAATACTGCTACATCAATATTAGATTAAATAATGGCATCAGTGTTTTTCTGCAATGATACAAATTACTGAAAAGTATTCTATTTTGGTAAAATGTTTGGGGGATGTGATGAGACAATGACCAGAAGAATACATATTACCCTCAAAAGAATAAAGGAACATTCTCAATTGGTGAGTTAACTGTCATTTAAACCACAAACAGGTGCTGTAGTCTGATTTCTTTGTGCGTGCAGTTTAGTTTTCCAAACATAAAAATCAAATTTGACCATTATTATCATATCAATAGTAAGTAGCATTATCACATCCTGTCTATGCTGCAGAGGATTCTTTTCTGATACCTCCCAGAACGATTTGGGTGAAAAAGGGAACGTGAACTCAGCAGTGGCCATGAAGCAGTGGTGGACAAAGTACTCAAATGTTTTACTTAAGTAAAAGTACTCTGTTACAAGTAAATGTCCGGAATTAAGAATTTACTTGAGCAAAAGTATTGGTATAAAAATGTAAAAAAAAAAGTAAACGCACTAAAATGGTTGAAGATAGCCGATCTACAAGCTCTTGTAGATCTGCTATTTTCAAATAGCCTAGGTATAAAATAGGGCTGAAGTGGTTAATATATAGCCTGGTAAACCCTCCGGAAATCTCAATGAGATTTCCGGAGGGTTTACTAGGCTAGTTAATATATGTTTTATGATATAATAATTTATATCTGCAAAGTAACTAAACTAGTAACTAAAGTTTTCAAATAATTGTAGTGGAGTAAAAGTACAATATTTGCCTCTGAGATGTAGTGGAGTAGAAGTAAAAGTACTGAAAATTGGAAATACTCCAGTTGTTACGACCCCCTGTCTAGGGTAGGGGAGGTGACATAATAATGGAGGACAAAGTCGCTTTCAAAAATGAATTGTTTCTATTTCCTTTTTTTATGCAGAGATTTCAAACTCTTTTTGTCTTTTTTCACCAGTGCCAACGAACTTCAGGGTGCCGGTTTACAATTGTAAAAAGGCTGCCTAATAAAGAAAATACCCCTAACCTAAACCTAACAAAAGAAAAATATACATTTACTAAACTTACTTACCTAACTAAAGAATATACAAAAACAAAGTGGTTTAACCAACAAAAAGACCAAACACCCCTACAAGGCGAGTGAAACTAAATACAAGAAATAATGGAAGTGGACAAATAGTTACAAGATAATGCTTAACTCAAAACAATACTGGGCAAAAAGCAACAAGTTTAACTATAATTAAATTATAGATTAAACTAAGAAACTGAAAAGTATAACTGAAGGGCAAACAAAAGTAGCTAAAGAACAAACAAAATAACTGATTGAATCAAAAGTCACTGATGGACAAATGAACAAACAGAAGGCAAAGAAACAGAAACAAAACAACACAGAACAGATCAGACCAGGCTACATGGGTTCGGGGAGACAGAGGGATTGAATCTCTGCAGCTCTTTCAAGTGAGAGCAACCAGTCCCCATGACAGACAGAGCAGAATGAGCTTTTGTAGGTGAGCTTCAGAGAACAGCCAGCCCTGGCTAGGGCGGAGACAAAGGGGCGACGAATGGGAGCAGGAGAACAGGGCCAGAGGCTGGACCTGTCAATCTGGACAGCTGGAAGGCAATCACTCACTCACTCATACCAGCACCACACCCAGACTCAGACTCACAGCTTCCACCACCACTCATGACCTTATATGGAACACAGAAAGACAACAATATAACACAAGCCACACATAGCACAGACATATAACCAAAATATAACCACACATAATATAACCATACGGCTAGGGCCGTAACACCAGTAAAGTAAAAAAATAGTACTTGAGTACGTATGCACTTAGTTACTTTACACCACTGCCATGAAGTATGCCATTGATTCATGTCTCAGAATTCTATACAGGGGGTCCTTGACCTCTCAAACAGAAGGATCAAATCCTTATAGCAGTATGTGCCTAGAAGAACAAGACAAATCACTTCTCTAGTGCTGCAAGTGAGAGAACAATGAATAATCTACCTGCTATTGTGTGCTATAGTTGATTGTGCTGAAGCAGTAAAAAAAAGTTCCTAATGTGCGTCACTGACTCAGTATGCCCGGGTGCCTGCTGCCCACGTAGAATTTATATAATCCCTACGAGCACCACAACAGTCCTAATGGGATATTTACATTAACAGTGATCAGTGAATCATCACACAACCACAAAGGTTCATGTTTGTCGCTGTCGGTTGGAAACCTTGTATGTTTGTCCATGAATTTAATTGAATATCGTTGTTGTCAGGCAGAAACCTCTTATCTCCATAATTATGTTAAAGAGCTGGTGCCATGTTTTTGCACTTTTTCTGTTTTTCATGTGTCTATGAGGTTGATAGAACTTCATTAAGCCCCCCGGTGGTGTTTTTATGGTGTTTTATGTCTTCTCTGACTATTTGGAGTTTCTTCCTGGAGGCTGAAACCTTGAGGGTCAAACGTGCCAATAGAGAAACAGCGCTTTAGTGACATAGTAAAAACATACCCTCCCCCTCATTATCATAACACAACAGGCGTGGGCATGAGGAGGAGGAGGGGCTAGGACAGGTGGGTGGTGCTAAGGTAGTGGAGGAGGTGCTAAGGTGAGAACCAGGTATACTTAATGAACTGGAGGCGTGTCCACATAAAAACATAATTTTAACAATTTCTGTACACTTTTTTGAAAAAAATCCTCCTAGTAGAACCATAATACCTGATGATTATGTTTTAGGGGGGGATCACTGAAAATCACGGCACCCCGTCTTTAACCTTTTGTGTTTTTCCGTAAATTAGCGCCTTGCTTGATCATACTACTGCGTGTCACACAAAAGCAACAAAAGTAGCAGATCCACAAGCTCAAAACGTGGCGCAAAGTGATGCATTTTGAGCTTGTTGATCTGCTACTTTTGATGCTTTTTTATTTGAATCCTGAAAAGTAACAGTTTTGGACGTATGAGGTTTCCACCCAAGAGAGACGATAATGTTATATTTAGGAAATGATTTATTTCTAAAAGTACAGCAAAATGGTCACTTGTCAGGAAATGGAAGGAAAAAAAAGAGCCTGTGTTCCAATGTAGTTATTATTTAGTCTGAATAAAACTTGTAATTGGTTAACTATTCATAAAACCCACAGACTCTAAACCTGGTTCCCATATGTGGGGCACGAATGTCATTATCATCACAGAAAATGTTTTTTAAAAATATTCAAAAGTAGCAGATCTTAGAATGTTTGTGAAGCCTGGTGAGGTTGTGGATCGGCTATTTTCACTGTACTTTTGTGTGACATTGTCATACAAGGATCTGAACGAAGCCGTTCATTTATGAAAGAAAGATGAATCATGGAGAAGGTTTCTGTCCAATAGTGATGATATACTGTTGTATCATGAGTGAATCATCACTCACTACCACAAAGGTTCATATTCTGTCACCATTCTCCCATTTCATTCGCCCCTTAACAGGCTGGTGGCAGTTATCATTTTGTCCTGTCAATGGTGATGACACACACAGTGCAGTAGTTTCCTGGGCTGTTCGCTTCACATCATCATACACACTCCTGCAACCTAGAAATGTTGCATTATTTTTAGCCCTGTTCCCTGAGCCTGTGAAAGACAACTGATGCAGTATATCTGCAGGCCACACTGTGCTAGCTGCCAGCCTCCTCACTGAGCAGGTCAATGACTCACACGGTAAATACGTTATGGCATAATTGTGTCATTCAACATTCATTGGCCTGCTAACAGTGCTTAGCATTGAACTCTGTGAATTAGTGTTTAGTTGAAGCACTATTTACAAAATGTGTCCATAAAGTACCATTGTAATGCACTCATGTTATAAGTAGTAATGACATGATAAGTTTTACATTTTACAATTTGCAAACACACTTATCCAGGAACGACTGACAAGTGTGAAAGCAGAGCCTGAGCGTGAACCCTATAGTCAACAAGTCGATTGTCACATAAGTAGAATGCGAAGAACCAATCAAGAGAATCAAGGGGGTTTTGTTTATCGCTCACTCATACAAGCGGTGACATGTTGGTGCGGCATGTCCCTACCAGACTGTGCAACAACAGCAATGGAGTTGAGTAATACACAAGATAATAGTGGATTTTAATGAAATAAAGAATAAGAAAAGTAAGAATAAAATGTACAGGCAAGAGACCCACACTAATCATTCAGTAGAGGACCTTTAGACGTGAAAAAAAAGCCCTTAAGCAGCAGTGGACTAAAAAAAGGAAAAATAAAAAACGAATATAGAATTTGTGCAGCATGCATTTGCAGCTAAAAACATGAGCAGTAATAGAAGGGTCTACAATGGAGAAATATTTTAAGAAAATAGCAGATTTATAAAATGTGCAGTAAGGTACAATATATGTACATCTAAACATTCAGCGTCCAGGGATGGTTTTGCAGTCCTTTGCTTCTGTTGTGTAGTATAACCACCGTACCACTGCATTTAATTCCCTCGGGAGGTACAATGGATGCCATTAGAGCGAACGCTAATCCATATCAGTTGAAAGCAAATGCATGAGAACCATATATTTCCATGGATTAGACCTGTTATTTCAGTCATAAAGCATACACCTATCCCCTGGAGTGGTGGAAAAGAGAACAATGTGCTTCAAAGAAACTAGCATACCTTGTAAACAACAAAACCACCTGTCTAAACAACATGTTATCTAAATAACATTTTTAAACATGCTCTAGCAAAACAAATAGAATAATATGAACAAGAAACCAACATCATATCTGCATGTATCAAACAGTGTTGATTTCATCGACTAAAACCATAACGAAAAATGTTCGTCGACTACATTTTTTCACTGCCGAAAACGAAATATAAACAAAATAAAAACTAAGCTATGATGATTAAAACTAAGACTAATTATATTGACAATTTCGTCAACAAATAAAAACTAGACTAAAATGTTAGTGGAGAAGAGATCCAGTAGAACTAAAAGACAAGTCATTTTATGTTCGGAAAATAGCAAGTATTGAAAGTATTTTCAGCATGCAACCAAGTGTAAAATCAGCCATTACGACGCCATCAAGACACCGCCAAAATACATTACAGTCGACTAAATCAACTGTAGATTTAGTCGACTATAATCTTATGATATTTAGTCGACTAAAACTAGACTAACAGTACACATTTCAGATGACTAAAATATGACTAAAACGAAATGGAATTTCATTCAAAAGACTATGACTAAAACGGAATCAAAATCAACACAGTATCAAAGAAGGGTTACAAGGAATGAGGAGTGCTAGAGGTGGAGACTGAAGAGGTGAGCTTTCAGACTGCTTTCAGACATGATTAAAAAATGAAATTAAAAATGCCTAAGGTAAGGTCGGGCTGTTAAGAGATGATGGCCTGTCCTTTTTTTCTTATTGTCAGCCCTGTTTTGAGGTTACTTCTCGTATAAAAGGAATGAGAGAATTCAGAAAGGAAAAAAAGTGTCAAGTCATCTTCCTGATCCTATACTGTCACATTAACATATTAATTGTCCCCTTTTGTCTGGAATGATTAGATTTTGTGGAAAGATTTATTATGATTGCAGCATTAATGTGAACTTGTTTCTGCATAATTTTGCATAACTTTGAGGGGATTCCATAGGTTTCATAGTTTTGCACTATAGTAGCCTTGTTTCTTTTGTCCTACAATTTTGATCGGACATTTTTAAGCTATGGGTTGTTGTCTCTAAACTAAAATAGATAATTTATTTTAAAATCTTACAGTTTCTGTCTGAGCATCTAAAAGAATGATTTTGGGGGAAAGTATTGAGTAAGCCTTATTCATTCTGTCAAGAGGGAGATCCCACCAGAAGTCCTAATCATTAAAACATCTCTTGATATTTCTCAGGGTATAAGAACTCATCTGCAGCCATTTAAATTCACATCAATGTGTATATTGACTTGTGTCACTTATAGACGCTATAGCTGTTTATAAAAGAGAGTTTGTCTGAAGCTAATCCTGCAAACCGCTGGGCCGATCAGTGCCAAAACTAGTGAGAAATGCTAGCAGGTCATAGAAGTAGCCTACATACAAGTACCCACATGTTTTATGCACTTAAAAAAAAAAAAATATTACATTTTATATTGGAAGTCAGTGGAGCTGAAACGTTGCCTAAATTCATTCAGTCGTATGTCCATAGCTAGGTCATAAGTGACTGATGTGATGTCATAGATCAGTGGTTCTCAACCTGTGGGTCGGGACCCACATCATTCTGGGGGGGGGGGATCTTTATAGTAACTCAAAAAAATCACACCCTGTGTGAAGGAAGCGGTGCCTTTGGGGCGGGGCTTAACTCATTTCAGTTCGTCCCTATTGGTGGTCTGAGTCCACTTACCAAATTTTTAGTTGGTAGCATGCTGCAAACTGGAATGATGGCTGTTTGAAGCCCAGCCAATGGGCAGACAGAGGGGGCGGGGCTTAAGTAATAACAGTTTGTGCCTATTGGTGGTTTTAGTCCATGTGCAAAATGTGTACTCCCTAGCATGCTGCGAACTTGAGTTATGGCTGTTTGAAGGCCAGCCAATGGGAAGACAGAGGGGGCGGGGCATCAGCAATTCATGCTCGTCCCTATTGGTGGTCTAAGTCCACATACCAAATTTGGACTTGGTGGCATGCTGCAAACTGGAGTTATAGCTGTTTAAAATCCCGTGCTCATCCCGTGCTTACACGGACGGACGGACATAACATACGCTGGGGGTCCCTGGACCCCTCTTTGATAACTTCAGCAATTCATGCTCGTCCCTATTGGTGGTCTAAGTCCACATACCAAATTTGGACTTGGTGGCATGCTGCAAACTGGAGTTATAGCTGTTTAAAATCCCGTGCTCATCCCGTGCTTACACGGACGGACGGACATAACATACGCTGGGGGTCCCTGGACTCCTCTTTGATAACTTCAGCAATTCATGCTCGTCCCTATTGGTGGTCTAAGTCCACATAGCATATTTGGACTTGGTGGCATGCTGCAAACTGGAGTTATAGCTGTAGTCAAGCTTAGAGCGGTTGGAGTTATAGCTGAAGTCAAGCTTAGAGCGGTTGGCACCGCTAAAAAGAAAGAAAGAAAATAAATAAGACCATTACTGCATCAAAAGTAATCAACAAACTATACTATAAAAACTGGTCAAACCTTGGCCAAATTGTCAAATGATATAAGAAAGAGGCACAAATTGTGAAAATAGTCGATTTACAAGCTCACAACACCTCGCAACGCAAAGCATTGTGAGCTTGATAGATCTGCTATTTTCGACAATATTTATCTGTGGAACCGAGTCAAATACAATGTTATGCCTCGACTCCTACAATTCCAAGTGCTTGTCAGGGTGTGGGGTCCCCAGTTCAAATATGATCATTTGGGGGGGTCACGGCCTGAAAAACTCTGTCATCTATGACATAGCTGACTATTACTAACCACATGAAGTCTGAGATCCACATTGGAGCCACGCGCGGTTCCCCCGAGATCTATACATGATCCAACGTTTTATGGCGCGCGCGCTCGCCTGTGCGAATGTTAATTCCCTCCTCAGAGAGCTGGCCTCGGCGCTCGGCTCTGTAAATCTCAATGAACGAGGCCCATGATTGAGACATGAAACAGAAATCGCCGGGCATTATCTAAAAGTGATGCCCCGGCCCTCATCTTTCAGGGTGACTGCGGTGCTTCGGGTTAACATCCGGTAGGTGGGATGACAGAGCGTTAGCGCTCAGCCTGCGGTTCACAGTGTCTGCAGATTGAGATGAAAATGAGACCCTCGCTAAGGAGGAGGCGCGGCGCGGAGGAGGGCGCCGGAGATGGGAACCGATATTTCATAATGGCACAATAATGACTAATATAACTTTCCCATTCTCTCTCTCTCTCTCTCTTTCTTTCTCTCCATCACTTCTTCTTGGCATTCCTCTCATGCAGCTCACAAGCGGCTGCTGCTGCTGCTGCTGCTGCGAGGACGTGTTCTGCAATTGTAGCCTTATTAAAGTTGCCAGTCATGCAACACAACAGTTTTTAGGATCCTCCCGCCTCCTCTTGGGAGCAAAGTGTGTGTGTGTGTGTGTGTGTGTGTGTGTGTGTGTGTGTGTGTGTGTGTGTGTGTGTGTGTGTGTGTGTGTGTGTGTGTGTGTGTGTGTGTGTGTGTGTGTGTGTGTGTGTGTGTGTGTGTGTGTGTGTGTGTGTGTGTGTGTGTGTGTTTGTGTGTGTGCGTGTGTGTGTGGGAGGTGCAGTGCCACACAGTTGCACTCTGAATAGGCAGTGATTTTTCTTTTTTGTATACACTCTCGTTGAGGATTCAACTGTGTTTCTTTCAGACACTATTCCCTTCTTTTTTTACACACACGCACGCACGCACGCACGCACGCACGCACGCACACACACTCGCACACACTCGCCTCAGCATAACACCATCTGGCTCGTCTCTCTCTCGGGTGGTCTCTCATTCATCCTTCCCATGAACATTTCAACTATTTACAAGCCTTTAATTATGCACAGACAAATGCATGCATGTTCAGAGTAACTGTGTAGGCCCACCCCCCGGGAGATCAATCATTCTGCCTTCTCCTTGACCTGCGTCAGTAATTCATAAGCAATTACCTGTCATTGACTCTGTCATGAAGCTTACTGTACGTTTTCACCCGTTGGTCTGTCTGTGAACACAAGGTTTATCACGCACAACAATTTAGCGGATTCTACAACTCCTTTTTGGAGCAGGATTCTCATTAACTTGAAGGTAATTATTACCCTAGGTAAATAATGCTTGATTATTACCTGAAGGTAATTAACGTTTAAACCTGATTACAGGTCCATTTGTTTTTGGTTATTTTTGTTTGGTTTTATTTGTCTCTGAGTTAAATTTGGTTTCATTTGTACACTTAACCCATTGAGGCCTGAGGTTCTGATTCTGCAAAACGGTTTCCCTGAAAAATGTATGTTTCTATATCAGTGGTTTTCAAACTTTTTCATGTCAAGGACCCCCAAAAATGAATTTGGCCGCGGACCCCCCATATTTTGTCCCAGGGACCCCCCCAGAAGCAAAGATTTGAGTTAACTTTTGCTTTAAAAGAATATATATATTCAAAGATTTGCACACATTTTCAAGATTAAAAAAAAAATAGCAGATCTACAAGCCCGCGCTATGAGCTTGTAGATCTGCTATTTTTGAATAGCCAAAGTGTAAAATAATGCTTTTTAGCTCAAATCAAAAAGTGACACAGATGCATTCCAGGTCCCTCCCTTTCCCACAGATTTTACAGATTTTACACAGGAGAACACAGCATTTTACAGTATAGAGACTCTAGGCTCAGAGTCTACACTAAAGCTACTGTCTAAACCAGGGGTCTTCAACGTTGTTCAGGTCAAGGACCCCTTAGCTGAAAGAGCGATGAAGCACGGACCTCCACTACATAAGGCCTAATTGTATAAAATGATCTTATACATTCAACCTTTTTCATAGATTTCATAGTTAGATTCATAGACTTGTTTAACAGCACTATCATCAGTGTTGTGTACGTTAATGTTGTTTGGTTTGTTGACATTAATATGTTGGATTGTTAATGTGTATTGTTCAGATCTTTAACCACTTAAACCCTCAATACTAAGTATACTTGACCGTTGGCTCTGTACTTTTTTTTGGCTCCTTTTCCCATCTACACCAAACCACTTAGAATATCCGATCTACAAGGTCACAACGCCTCACAGTGCTAGGCGTTGTGAGCTTGCAGATCTGCTATATTTGGCTAATGTTCCCCTCAGAATAGGGATGCTAGGGTTCAAATGGTTCATGTAAAAAAAAAAAAAAAAGGTCCTATCACACACATACCTGTAGTAACTCTGTGGACTCCCTATGGGTCCCGGACCCCCTGTTGAAGAACCCTGGTCTAAATTAAGGTCTGACTTGAGTCGAGAGCTGTCCCGGTGACACCGCCAGGATGCTAAGAGGATAGCTTGGATTGCTCTACAGTACCACACTGAGGAGGACCAGCATCAGCCCAAACATATAGTAGATCACCTTAACAAAATGAACCCTAGCGTCCCTATTCTGGGGGCAAACATTCGGCAGAAATAACAGAGATTTAGTGTACAGGGCCGGGCGATGGCATAAGCAGTCTATGCGGTTGTTTAGGGCCACAACCACTATGGGGGCCGGGGAGCCCGTCATAGTCATGCACAGAAATTGTTCAGACTAATTGAGAAACCTGTGAACGTTGGCACCTCAGAAGATCACACGTCTTGAGAAACTTTCTTTCTTTCTTCCTGTGATGTCTGCTCCTATTCAGTCATTTCTGGTGATGGCAGATCAGCTTTATTAATTTCCAAAGAAGACCACACCGTCCTGGCACTAGACAGAGGGAACTAGCCCAAGCAGGGTTGAGGAGAGGACTTATATAGGGGAGTAAATTGGGCATCACACTCTGTGATGATCGTGATCGAGGTTTCTATGGTTTCTGCAGGAGCAGGAAGAAAGGCCAAACTCGCAGGCAATCAAAAAGTGTGATCCGATGTTGTATAACTGTCACTGTGACTGTGACAGGTACTTCAAATGGCAGGTGAGAATTATAAGCCTGGTCAAATTATTCAAACTTGCAGTTTTGGACAGTCACAGTAAGTACGCTTTTGGAGTGTCAGCTGATAACAGCTGATACTTTACTTAAAAGTAATGACAACGTAATGGAGTAAACGTAGTGGAGTTAAAAGTATAATATTTGTCTTAGAAATGCAGAGGAGTAAAAGAAAAAAGTAAAGTGGGCTTTATGGTATATTTACAGCACATTTATGGACAATTAATCGAATAATCGCTTACTGATAATAATAATTATTATGTGTGTGTGTGTGTGTGTGTGTGTGTGTGTGTGTGTGTGTGTGTGTGTGTGTGTGTGTGTGTGTGTGTGTGTGTGTGTGTGTGTGTGTGCGTGCGTGCGTGCGTGCGTGCGTGCGTGCGTGCGCGTGATTGGGAGGTTGTGCTGGGAGTGTTTTGAGGCCACAAACAATGTTGCTTAGGGCCACCAAAGTCCTAGGGCCGGCCCTGTTAGTGTAGAGGGAAAAAAGAGGGGGCCTATAGAGCCCTAAGTATATACTGTAGGGTTTATCAAGTGCAGTTTCAGGACTATGCAAAACATAGGAACAGAACCCGTAGAGAGTGAGCAATGTATAACCTTATAAAACAAAAAACTAATCTTTAAAAACAGAAAGGAAGAATGTCTAAAGGACTTCAGACTTCACATCAACTGTATTAGCCCACGCCACAGGGGGGAACTTTTTTTTGGTTAAGTACGTCAGATATATTTAAAAAAACATCATAAAAGCCACAGAAAAACAATATAATACACAGACTATACAGCGTAGAGATATCAAATCACTTCCAGACAGACTAAAACAATAAAATCAAATAAAAGCAGCTAACCAGTTAATAAAAGCCACACCAAAACAATATAATACACAATAAGGACTACAGACACATTAATTCACATTGAGACGGAGTGAAACAATAAAATACAAACAGTTAATCCGTTAATAATTGCAGTTTTATTTACAGCACAGATGTGCAAGTGGCCAGTATTTTTTTTTAAATGTGCATGTTGTACAGGCTGATGGCTTGAGGAATAACCTTCTATGTACCGAATCTACTACGTTTTTCTTTTTTTCCTCTTTCCCTGGGTCGGGTTGCTGCGACTTAATTTGGAGTGAAGGGGATGGATACTGTCCCGCAGAATGTTATCGAGTTTTCGGAGGACACGTTTGGTTCGACGGGCTGATGTCTGAAGGGCAGGAGAAAGGTCTCGTTTTGTTAAGGATTTCTGTCAACATGGGGGCAGAAATTGTGTTAACCCATTCAATCCGGGCGGGAACGCATCTGTGTCATTTTAGATGTCTTTGGCTATTCAAAACTATAGCAGATATACAATCTCAGGAGCTTGTGGATCTGCTATTTTATACAAGCTTTTATTGAGCTTGTAGATCTGCTAATTTTCACGAAAAACCTAAAAAAAGGGGTGCAAATCTTTGAATAGATATTTTTTAAGGCGAACATTTGTAAAATATTTTGTTACAGAAGCAAAGATTTGAGTTACAAATGTTGTTTAAAGAAATATATATATATATTCAAAGATTTGCGCAGACGTTCAAGAATAAAAAAAAATAGCAGGTCTACAAGTTCATAGCACGGCACTCGGTGCCGCGCTATGAGCTTGTAGATCTGCTATTTTTGAATAGCCCAAAAGTATAAAATAATGGTTATTATAGCTCAAATCTAAAATGACACAGATGCGTTTCCCGCATTGAACGTGTTAAACGAGCACAGAGAGGCAGTAGCAGTCAGGCATACAAGCTGACAGTGGATTTTCTGGTGGCCTGATGCCTGATGTGAGACATTTTCAGGGTAAAATGTCTGAAAACTCAAACTCATTTCCGCGGAACCATCAACAATCGAGCTGGGGGAGGGGTGAGGGAGGGGGGGCAGTGACAGGACAACATTAACCACTTAAGCCCTATACAGTATACTGCATACTTTGTCCTATGAGGGATAGCAAAAATAGACAATCTACAAGCTCACAGCCCGTCGCACCGTGACGCGTTGTTGTACAGTTATTCAATAGCATTATGATGATGATTATTTAATAGCACATCAGCAGAAAAATGAGGGTTCTGTATTATCAAGAGAGATGTTAAAGACAGCACTGAATGTGGCAGCAGAGCGTATATAATCAGCACTGCTTGATTATGAGAGCTACTAACACAAAGAGGTGAAACCATCAGATAGCCTATACAAAAAGCACTTGATTGATTGATTGATTGATTGATTGATTGATTGATTGAATACTTTATTAACAGTTTGCAAAGATAAGCACAGGAAAGTACAGTTCAATACAAGGTCTGTTAACCCTTCCATTGTGTTAGGGTAATGTTCGACCCGTTTTCAAGTTTAAATAGGTAAAAAGTACCCTTTACATTTCTTTATTGGAACAAGACTTCATGATATCCTCGGAAACAGCTATTTTAACGCAACACAATGAATTACAGTGTACCACCATTTTAGTTTATTCTAATGGTCTCTATAAAAAAAGAGAAGTGTGGCTCAATTCCCCCCAAATTGTTATTATTCAACGTTTACATGTCTGAGAGAGAGAGAAACTTGTCCTCAATTTGAGTAAAATAAAGTTTGGGTTTATGAAAAATGAATGACATTTTAACCTTGTTTCCTGACATAAATGTATATGGGTACATTTTGACCCGTAACATTGCGGATGTCACTATTGTTAATAATATTAAGTTAAACAAAAACAAGTAATTTATTTTTGGAAGTGTGTTCTAATTAGTCTATTATAGCCAGATAACATCATTATCCATTGTTTTCATTATAGGAAATGTAATGAGTGATTTTTTATAATTGATCGAGGCTTTGACTTTTTACACCTCGGTAATAGCGTTAAGCCATACTACCTAGAATCACTCCATGTTTACCTCGGCCTCAAGCTCAGGGGGGCCGTTCCCCATGCAGACAATCAAGGGATGTCAGCCAGAAAGCGCTGTCCACAGCCGGGGTCTCTAATGAGGAGCAGGCAGGCTGAGTGGGTGCGCTGCAACCCACCGCGTTCACCCAGCTCCTGCTCCCTGCTTCTCCCACGCCAACACAACTGCAGTGGGTGTTTTGGCCTTCGCACCGCACCACGCATTACTTTGATCTGTTTTATGATTTAACCAGATTATTAAGAACAAATTCATATTTACAACAAAGACCTGGCAAGGGCCATATCGGCCTCTGTGGCAGAGTGAAACTTGTTGGCAGGAAAATAGACATATTGAAATAGATAGTATAGCGTAATGTTACCTTTAGATACTAATTAAGGTTGAGTTCCGTTCAGGTCAAACTAAATCATTGCTGCTGCTATTTTGCATGTTGAGTCACTGGAAAGGCTCTATAGCTGCTACGTTAAACGGAGCAGAGCCTCAAATAGTATCATTGGTAACACCTGTGTAAGTAACATTGCACAATTAATCATCAGTATGACTGCCATGAAAAAGGTCTATTGGGCGTGTTAAGTTAACCCATTCAATCCGGGAACGCATCTGTGTCATTTTAGATGTCTTTGGCTATTCAAAAATAGCAGATCTACAAGCTCATAGCGCGGCGCCGAGTGCCGCGCTATGAGCTTGTAGATCTGCTATTTCTTTGAAAGACTGTGAACATTTTTGAATATGTATATTTTTAAAGCGAACATTTGTCAAATATTTTGTTCCAGGGACCCCCAGGCGCTATACAGTAGTTGTGGTGTGGACTCTTCCATCCGCTTGAGTTAGAATGATTTCTTTTAAAAAACATTATATTTATAGTTATAGTTATCGTGCTTGCTTGGTGTGTGGATAGCCCATTAGCCAGGGCTGACCGAGCTCAACAGTTGCTCAACAGTTGTTGTAGGAACAGTTCTAGGAGATGAAACAAGGTTTATGGTCATTGGTCACCCATGTGGGCCGTCATGGTTTAGCCTCTGTGAGACCTAGCAGAGAGGGTAATTGTCAAGGTGCACTCGGACAAAATGTCAGAGATAAGATTTCAACACGGTGTTGCCTATTTGTCATGGTCTGAGGGCTCCGGTAGTAAACTCGCCAAAGTGGAGCGGCTGAGAGTGAAGCAATGGCAAAGTAGTACTTTGTGTCATCTGTGCTAATATACCTCAGAATGAACTGATCCTTGACTTGAACAAAATGCTGCTACTTGTTTCCCCCCAAAAAAGCACTTTCGGTGAGACTGTGGTAGTTGATATGTCGGAGAGTACCTCTGCAATCATGGAAGAGTGTCTGGGTCACCAATGTAGAGGTTATTTTATTTTATTTATTTTTTTTATCCCACAATTTTGTAGCCCTATTTTTTTCACCCAGTGCCAATGCCTAAGCTTGTAATCCTGCATGCACGCTACTCTCCCTCTGCCAGCCTGGGGAGAGCCCCAAACTGAGCTCATGCTTCCTTCAACGCATGAGGAGTGAGCAGACCGCTTCTTATCACCTGACAGGGGGGGGAGTTTCCCCGGTAGGACGTAGTGCGTGGAAGGAACACGTTATTCCAACCCAGTTCCTTTCCCCTCCATCAGGCGCCCCGGCTGACCAGGGGGAGGCAGTATAGAGACCGGTATAGAGACCAGGATTACTGCATTCTATCTCGTGAAAAAGGCCATACCAATGTAGAGTTTTGAGGAACAAACTTAAAACCTTGATGTTTTTTTGTTTTTTTTTTCGTTTTTCTTTCCACTTGTTTGTTATAGGCTATTTTCTACCTACAGTACGTGTCTGTCTACCCGATATTCTGACATTTTGTCCACATAAAGTATAGTGATTTTTTGACCACGCACCCGGCCTGCATAATCTCTGCTCCCTTTGTCTTGCATTCTCTCTCCTTCCTTCTCTCTCTGTCTCCTTTCAGAGCGACGTTGGCAACTTGGTTTTATTGCACCCAGGCTGGCCTTTACATCACTGCCTTCACTGCTCCATGACGCCCGCAGCAATCAAACCATCTGTATCTGTGACCTTCACAAAAAAATGAAAAGGAAAAAGTCACTCTATACGGTTATATTAAATAAAGAACTGAAGAAATGTTACGCTATACTGTCAGCAAAAATGCGTACTATGTGATAAAATAAGTCATACTATGTTGTCCAAAAATTAAGAGCCATACTATGTTGTCTTAAAAGGTTATACACTACACTGCAGTATCCTATCCTATATTAAAATTGGCTTAACCCATTAAAACTGGGAAAGCGTGTCAATTCAGATTTTAGCGTTGGCTATTCAAAAACAGCAGATATACAAGCTCGTACATCTGCTATTTTTTTAAGTCATACTATCTCGTCAAAAAGGCCATTCTATACTACAGTACATTACTACAGTATTAAGTGCATTACTACTTATATGAAGTATAAAACGTCATACATAAAAGTGTCAAAAAAGTAATATGAAAAAATTTAAGAAAAAAGAATAGTCACAATTACTGCAGTATATATAATTTAAGATTCATCACGACTGCTGCTGCTACACTATACCATTTATAATGTATCATGACTACTCCTGTTACACTGCATGTATAGTATGAAAGAAGTATAACTTACTGTACATTGAACCTTAGTGTTGAAAGACAAACAAAAAGCAAAGACAATTATCATAACATAATTAACCACTTAAACCCTATACTTCATTGACCAGAGTCCCCAAGGGCTCAATATTTTAGGCCCCCTTCTTTTTCCCTCTCTACACCAAATTTCTTCAAAGAAAATAGCCAATCTACAAACTCAGAGCGTATCATAACGCATTGTTAGACCGCAGAATAGGGACGCTAGGCTTTTACAATTTACAATTTAGGCATTTAGCAGACAGGAGTGTTTATATGGTTAACAACCAAAAGTTAAGTATTATCACCCCGGCATTAGTCATTACCTGAGCTCGTACAACGAAGGGCAGCCTCTGATAGCCATGATGCCCAATCACATAGCTTACTCACTATAAAACATTTTTTATACAATTTAAGAAAATAGCATTTGATCAATGCTATGGTCATACATTAACATTACTATAAATGAGGAAGACCCTCGGCGGCGGCGGATAATTGTATAGTAGTACCACTGTGATTTTGCAACAGTTTGTATAGTTTTGGCTCAGAACTCAGCCTCGCCTTTATTGCTATGATATGAAGCCATTTTATGTGATCCATCAAAGGTCACTCTGTGCTTTGGTTCCTTTGCCCCAAAATAAACCCCAGTGTGTCCTCAGCCGTGAACTCTGCCAATATCATCCATCCACAGTAACAGTGTTTTGGTGGCTGAGGTGGTCAACTGCTGTGTTATTATAACCCCCAGGGGAGGGATTGACAGCTGAGCAATCAGCGCAAGCTTATCACATGTGGTCCTTTTATCACTCCCCTCAACCATGGCAAGTAAAGGCTGGGTATGCGATCAAATTGCTAGTACCTTACACAGTACATTGCCCTATGAAGTGCTTTGAGAGGCTAGTTAAAGATTACATCTGCTCCCTTCTCCCACCTTGGAGCCACTGCGGATTGCCATACCACCGTTAGAGAAAAAACACAGAGGTGATCGTGGACTTCTGCAATGGCAGAGGTCCCCCTCACGATCGATGGGACCAGTGGAGAGGCTCAGGAGGAGCTTCATGTATCTCTCGGGGTACACATAATTGTGTACTTGTCATGGAAAATGCACACAGAAACTGGCAAAGAAGGCTAGACAACACCTCACCTCAGGTGACTGAGAAAAGTTTCAGAGAAGGTCCTGAAATCCCTTTACATTGCTACCACCCATCAGAGCATCCTGACAGGGTCCGTCACCATAGGGTTCCCTGTTTCCCAAATTGTAGGTCGCAGACCAATTTTTATGGGTCGCGACTAACCCCTTTTTTGGTTTCCTACATAAAAAAATATATATAAAAAATAAAAAATAAAATAAATATATATATATATATATATATATATATATATATATATATATATATATATATATATATATATATATATATATATATATATACTGTATATAATTTCATCAATTAAAAACATTTCCAACATTTTTCACAAGTATTTCATAATTTTTTTTTAGTAGTGAAAATAGCAGATCTACAAACTCACAACTGGCACGAAGCAACGCGTTGTGTGCTTGTAGATCTTCTATTTTAACTAGTTTGGGTCCCGGACACAGCTTGTAGATCTGCTATTTTCTTTTTTTATCGTGAAAATGTGTGCAAATGAACATTTGTAACTCAAATCTTTGAGTCTGGGGATTCTACAAATTACTTCTAAATCCTAACAGTTTTTTTAAAAACGTATGTTGCAATATTCAGTGGTTCTCAAACTTTTTCATGTCAAAGACCCCCACAAATATACAAATATACAAATTTACAAATTTACAAATATACAAATATACAAAAATATTTTGTATAAACAGTGTATGTTTGTTAGCTCATCATCACCATCATATGATGCATCGAGTGAGACTGGCTTTCCTTGACATGATTTACACATGCTATAAGTCCCGCTAGACAACCAGAAGGTGTCCCTGTCTCGCCAGCGCCGTTCACAGTTTCACTGGCTCGTTCACGTGTTGCCTCTGGAGGACAGTTGGCTCTAGCGGTACTTAATTCTGACCTGTGGCCAGTCTGACGGCCCACTGGGCCGAAAGTGGTGCCAAGATAACATGACTGGACAGAAAGCCTTCGCCATCTGTCTCCGATACCGGTCCACCTGAGACTCATTTAGGAACATAGCTCACAGCCATACCGTGTCGGGGTCTCCACGCCGTCTGCGGGCATCACTCCTGATGCCACGTGGCCAGTGCCATTCGGGAATGCCCAGTGGCTGCGCTTATACCAGGGAGGGAGGAGAGGGGGACTGTTGCTGTGGATTTCCAGAAGCGCTGGAACTTCCCTATATCCTCCCTTGCTGTTGTGCCATTGAGAGATAGCATGTGCTTCTGAAAAATCTCCGGCCAAATTCAGGATCTCAGTTCCACCAATTACAAAGGGACGTATTCAATTGTTCTCCAGGCTGTCGCGGGATGCCCAGTGCTGCTTCAGGGTAATCAACGTTGGGGACTTTGGGAGGACCAGTGATGGTGGAATCCCATCCAACTCTACGTTTGGAAACCCCTTGAAGCTGGCACCCTTCACCTGCCTTCTGACACGCCGCTACCTGGCGCCGAGCATCGGGGACCACAGCCATGCACGTCTTTGTTGCTGATGATACCTTTCCACTGAGGAAGGAACCTAATGAAGCCTGGCCCTGGACAGAACCTGGCAAAAGAGCTGCATATCTGCTATTACCAGCTGTAATGTGCACAAAGGATTGCCGAGAGTGCTTTCGGCATTCTTTCGTCACAGTGGCGTGTGTACAGACCTATACAGCCTGAGCCGAGGTCTCTCCAGATGTGTTGGCAAAGTGTGTGGAATTGCCACCTGCGTTCCGCACAACGTTCTGCAGAGAGCAGCGCCACATCTGTCAGTGTCCCTGACAGAGAAGTGAAGCTGTTGGCAGGGATTATAAGAGAGTTTGTGCCAACGATGCGTCAAGAGACGCAAGCAGAGTGAGGCCTGATTTATAAGTTGTTGTACAACGGTGTTGTGCGGTGAAAATAGCCGATCTACAATAGCTCATGACAGCCACGTCGTGGGCTTGTAGATCTGCCATTTTCACCGTGTGACACCATTGTACAACGGGGCATAAATTAGGCATGAGGCAGATATTTTCTAGCGGGTACTGCTGTAACATAAGCAGCCACAATACGGCTCTTTTAAGAGCCACCCACAAACAAATCATTAAAGAGTGAATTTCAACCAGCAATTACAGTAGCCACCACACAACTCAATATGCCAAACCACATTTTTTAATCACATAACAAACACATAAATAAAACAGGTATGGTAAAGTAGGTTTGGTTTATTGGCCACTGGAACAAACAGGGTAAGCCAAGCACGGCAATTTCAGGAATCTCTTATATTTACAATGCTAACACCAACTGTGTGTCCAATCAACTCAACTCAGTACAGGGGGGGGGGGGGGGGGGTGGGGGGGGGGGGGTAGCCTACCCATATCGCTCATGGGTTCTCCACTAAACACAACAAGATAAACGAAGAATAAACAATGTAACATAAAACGACAAATGTACACATTCCCCATGTACTAACTAAATAATGAAGACAATAAAACATGAAAGACACAAATGCCTCCCGAGGCATGCTGGGAATCGCTCCTCAGCCATCTTAGAGCTCAGGACGCTACACTTTCTTTTACACCTTGGGACTATTACCCCCGCCCAGAAGGAAGGAGCTGAAATTCACTGCGATGGGAGTCCCCAGGTAAATGAGTTAATATGTCGTCAATCATTTTAACCACTTTAACCATATTTTATACTTTTGAGTGCCAGGGGGTTTTCAAAACAGGGTACCTCCAGTGCCTGGATTTTTAACAATTTTTGGACCTTTTTCAAGTAGTCACAAAATATTTTCAGTGATCACCGTCCTCACGGTGATCCCCTCATTACACACACAGGGGTCTCGTACAATCCGGGGAAAAACATTAAAAACATTCGGTAATCCGTTCCATAGTTGCAGCCAGTTGAAAATAGTCAAAAATACATACTAAAAAAGAAAAGTACACAGGATACAGGCTTTTGAAGTCATACGTTAACCAGGAAGTGGATTGGAGTCTAAATCTTTTTTTTTTTTTTTTTCATATTTTTGCCCAAAAACGGTCATAACCGTTTTTGGCACACCTCGTTTGGATTATGGAAAACGGTCCGGACCGTTTTTGGCACTCAATGTGTTAAAAAATAGCAGAACAAGCTCATAGCCCGTCACTTAAAATATATATATATATTTTAGATGGGGCTCCGCAGCCAAATACATATCATTTTGGGGGTCGTTGACATGAAAAAGTTTGAGAACCACTGTACTAGACCATCTAACAATTTGAGTCAGAGAGATTCTGTTATCTAAATACAAATCGTTTACAAATCATGACACCAAATGAAATGTATAATTGATTCAATAAAAGCAAACAAAACTCCAAACAAAACTAGCACAACAAACAAAGCTATAAAACAAACAATTCTGCACACAGCTTCATTATTTGCATGAAAGTTCAGCTTTAAGTCAATAATTGCCCCAAGATACATGTAAGATTACACACACTGTCTGTCTGACCCTCACTGGATGTGACTTGATTTGTGTGGGCTTCTTTTCTAAATTCCCCTAATAACATAATCGTGTCTCCTTAAGTTGTTTTGGGGGTATTTGCTGAAGTACATTTACACATACGTTGTTGAATGTGTCCTCTGCATTTACCCTTCATATCTATTAGAAGCAGTGGCTGCCATTAATACGGCCCCTGGGGAGCAGTTAGGGCTAAAGTGTCTCACTCAGGGACACTTTGACACATAGACAGAGGTCAAACCGGTGACCTTCTGATTCCCAGAAGGCCTCTCTCTAGCCACTCACCTTCGGCCAGCCTCAATCAATGATCACGTCTTTGGTTTTAGATAATGTTTCATAGAAGATAGGACTCCTCACATCCACCTGACAAAGTCGTCCATGACCG
>NC_139962.1:56941683-57009183 GCF_963454915.1 Gymnoscopelus microlampas | reverse complement strand
GGACAACTTCAGATATTTAGTCCATATCTAGACACCAATTTCGGTGACTTTTTAAAAGTAATTGACTTGAAATGAGGAAAGTTCACCACAACTTTTGATAAAGCAGATGTCCCTGTATCTATGAAGAATCATAACATTAGTAGTGGAGGACGTTGCTATAGTTGTACAGACTGTATTGACTGTAATAGTCTCTATGCACAGCAGCCATATTGGGCCTCTTCCTTAACTCCTTCGCAGGTGTTACCAATGATACTAACGAAGGCTCTGTTCCATTCTGGTCAAACAGAGTCAGGGTGCTGATATTGTGCATGTTGGCTCACTGGAAACACTCTGCTATACCTGTGGGTCTCAAAGTGTGGTCCAGGGACCCTCATGGTTCCTTGAGGGGGTTCCAAATGGCCCCTATTCACTCACTCACTCACTCATCCCATGGCCTAGGGGGCCGTAGGGGTGTCATGGTGGATGCTTGGGCAGTCAGGGATCTCCAGCGCTCTCGATCTCCTGCTGTGCGTAGCAGGGTTTGGAAGCTGCAGCCAGTCCACTCCTAGATGTTGTCCATCCAGGACTTTCTGTGCTTTCCCTCCACTGTCCCTGTAAGATGGTCTTTGACAGGGACGTGTGACATGACCATACCAGGCCAGTTTGCAACGTTTCACTGTTGAGAGTAGGGGCTCCTGTTCTCCAGCATGGGTGGTGACTATGTCTAACATAATCATTTGTCCGGTGTTCTTTATATAATATATGTAGCATTCTTCTGTAGCACTTGTGGCCCCTACCGGGTGTGTAACTCTGAGAGTGTACAAATGGAACCAAATGGACCCGTAAGGGTCCATTTGGTTCCATTTGTACACTCTCAGAGTTATGGGGGTCCTTGAAATTAAAAGGTTTGAGAACCACTGTGCTACACAAAATCGAACAGAGCCTTCATCCTCCTATAATTCCACAAAGCTCTGTGCGACTGCGCGTCTGTGACTCTGTAGCCTCGGAAACCCAGGCTTTTTTTTTTTGTTACAAAAGAAAAAAAGCCTGGGCGAACGATGCAGGAACGATGGTCTTAGGACCTTGTTATCTCCTAACCAATCAGAGTGCAGAGGGGCGTCGCTCTCAATTTGGTGACGTCAGCGTGCTCCGTGCACAGGCCGTGGGGGGGGGGGAGGCGGGGACATAGATTGGTGAAGCAATAGGAAGCCCCGCACGAATCTGGGCGGCTGGGTTTGGATCTGCCCTTCAAGACCATCGATTGGGATGGTTCTTTCAGTCTAGTGACTCTGTGACTGTAGCTCTGTGCCCAAAATCTCTTCTACCCGGTTCTCCTCATCGGCTGGAACAATTGATCTGCATTTGCACACAGCCATTGACCATTACCATGTGCACGGAACACCGAAGCCCGTTTTTCGCTTTCCCCAAATGTCAGCTGTTTTTTTGCGTTTTTATGTCAAAGAATGTCGCCATGGTTACGGCTGCCCAGCTGTGGGATGGCCCCGCGAGCTATGGGACGAATGATCAAACTGCGCATGCGTCTAATCCATGGACCCACCGTGTTACACTGTTGCCGTCTGCCACAAGCACACACAGAGAACGTGCTTAAACGTGTGTGTGTGTGTGTGTGTGTGTGTGTGTGTGTGTGTGTGTGTGTGTGTGTGTGTGTGTGCCTTTTTGCCTTTTTCCGGCAAAATGCCATGTTCCATTTTCTGTCCAACACGCTTAAATAGCATTGGATATAATTTCACACAATTTCATCATAATGGGTGTAGCTGCAGCATAACGATTACAAATTAGCAAATTATTGATTTGGTTAACTTTCATTGAGGTGACATCATAAAGGTTTTCTGTGATTGTATTTCAATACTGAGCTCAGTAAGTGGAATTTCCAAACCTGTAGGCCTATAATTAAAAGATGCATGTTATGCTAATATGTCGTATCTTTTGTTATATTTTGAGTCACGTGCCTTTAGCCGCAGAGACTGCATGGTTCATTTGGTCCCTATTCTGAATGTTTGATAAAGTGTACATAAAGATATGTATATTTAATTGCGCAAAGATTTTTTGATAGGGTGTCAGACTCATGTATTTAATATAAAATCGATATCCATGTGAAATTGACTTAACTTCCACTCAGATTTGCGGGATAGAAAGACATACTTTATGACTAGTACCTCACATGTCTGAACCTCACATGTCCTTACTTCCTTCACAGGTGTTACCAATGATACTAATGAAGGCTCTGTTAGTTTTTGTGTAGCACAGTGGTTCTCAAACCTTTTAATTTCAAGGACCCCCATAACTCTGAGAGTGTACAAAGGGAACCAAATGGACCCTCACGGGTCCATTTGGTTACATTTGTACACTCTCAGAGTTACACACCCGGTAGGGGCCACAAGTGCTACAGAAGAATGCTACGTGTTGAAATGAGAACATGCGTAACATAACACAAAGCGGAAGTTAAGGACTACCAGCCTCAACACAGATCAAAGACAAAAGACCAGGGTTCAGAATGTAACTAGTACTGTACGTGTGCTGTACTTACACACAAGGAGAGAGCCGTTTTCTCTCCACGGAGGGAAGCCTGTTACATTCCCGCTCCTCGGGCTCCGAACACTTTGCCTACACAGATTTAATTGGTGATCTAAATTAACTTAGTTTTTCTCCATGCAGTCTGTCTCTGCAGCGCCCGCGGCGTTTCGGGGCCGCTCACGTGCGCTTTTTAAATCATGCATGCCCGTTGCCTGGGTGATCATGAAGCATTGATGACACATCTGCATGATGAATGGTGTGTCTTTACTAAAATCCAAACTCCCAGGTCAGCGCGGTACCATTATATTTTGATCAATGTTTCAAGCCTTTTGAAGGCCCTACAATGTGCTTATGGTATGTAAATTTTTCCCCCTCCGTCAGGATGATGGAATGCAGTGGGGAGGACAATTAATTTAGCTACCGGATGAAACAGATGCTACATAAAAAATACAAAAAATTTAAAAATATATATATATTAACTGCACTGGTCGCTTAAGGAATAGTGCACAGGCCAAACAATGACATAATGGGATCAAATACAGCTCATTGAATGCATTGCATGTCTGTGTCTCTCTCTCTCTCTCTCTCTCTCTCTCTCTCCCCCCCTTATAAAACTGATTCACGTCTGTAAAACGTCCATGAAAAAAGCTTGGGGTTGTGAACAACTGCCTCGGGGCTCAGCTGTGTAGTGTGAGGTGACTGAGGAGATTGGCTTCCATCCACACCAGGCCTGCGGAGGTTTGTGATAAATAGATGTAAACCTCCATCTTCACCCCTCATGAGGTTGAAACGAGGCCCAGGGGATTCATGCTAACCGCTGTCTTTTTGCTTCTGGTCAATGGAGCTTTTATAGACAGACAGGCAGGCAGGCAGGCAGACAGCTCACAGCGCGTCGCATCGCGACGCGTTTTGAGCTTGTAGATTCTCAAACATTTTAGTACTTTCACTTTTGGTACTTTAAGTATATTTTGATGCCAATACTTTTGTACTTTTACTCAAGTACCATTTTGAACACAGGCCTTTTACAGAGTATTTTTATATTATGGTATTGCAACTTTTACTTACAGTAAGTAAAATGTCCGAGTAGTTCTTCCACCACTGACAGACAGACAGAACAAGCTAGCCATTGAAACCTCTTATATGTAACTCTGTCAGCATTGCCATGTAATAGTTCTCTGATTGATTGAACATTTTATTAGGCAGAAATGTAAAAACAGCACAAGTACAGTTAAAACACTGTGTCTAAAAGGTCCTTCCAAAGAAGTCCTTGCGGTCTTGTTTCCATTGAGGTCCTTGGTATTCAATTCCTAAACATATAAAGTAGCAGTTCAATAGCATCACAGAATACAGAAAAAACACTTTATATAGTTATATAATACTTTATATATAATGTGAGGCGGAAAAAACACATTTTGGGGGGGGGGGGGGGGGGGGGGGGTGAGAGTCAAAGGGAGAAGTGGTACTACCTGTTTGTTTTATGGGTGGGTGGTACCAAATCGTTGTTTACGGTCCCTCTAGTATTGTGGCTGTGGGTGTTGCTAACTTTACTGTCCAGATTATAGATGTGTGTAATCATTGATAATAATAAACATTTAATCACATTGTTGACTAAACAGTCATTTGTGCTCATTAGCAATTTCTCATCTAGAGCCACCGCAATTAGTATGTTGTGATGAAAGACTCTCAAAACTACAATCCAAATGACAAATGAAACCCACCCCATGCTGAGCCTCCCTCTGGCAGCATGCGGCCAATGCGTCCATATCCTTTGTTCTCTGTTTGAGAGAGTTAATTTTTACACGTTTCAAAAATAACGTCTGTTAAAGGTAGGGTAAGTGATATTTTTTGGTTAAAACAAAAAGTATTTTGTTAAAAGGTTAAAACACTATATTCTGATAGTAATCATTGCTATAGAGTGTTTGTTCAGTAACAGGAGTCTCCTTGTCTCTCCAGCTCTTTAATAAACAGAAAATACATTTTTCGGTAGGTGTCAAAATCTCAGCCAATCAGGAGAAAGTACCCATTTTTAAGCTTAATTTGTATAGTGTTCCAGTTCCAATTTTGTCTGCTCATTTCTTAGTGTCATCACTTCCAATTTCACTTGTTTAATCTATATCCTGATTGAGTTCTCTATTCTGATTGGATAAAATTGGAAATGAAACTGAAACTGAAATGAAAATGCATTTTCTGTTTAATAAAGAGCTGGAGAGACAAGGAGACTCCTTTTACTGAACAAACACTCTATAGCAATGAGTACTATCAGAATATAGAGCTATTTAACACTTATTTTAACCAACGCAAATCACTTACCCTACCTTTAACAAAGGAAAATGTTTCCACTCCTACTTAGCAGACAAAGACAACGCCTTTGTGTAAATACGTCATTATGCTCGAGAGCTGTGTGCGTTGCCGGCTTTGGGATCATGCACCGGTCAGAGCGCCACCATCATTCATATTCAAATAACATTCTCCTTTTATTCATAAATCAGTAGGATGGTCTGTTGATGCACAAAAGGAACATAAAAGTGTTGCCTCGATTTGTGTGATAAAAGAGCTAGAGAATTAATATGCAGATAGCATAAACTTCAGGGTAATGTTTTGCAACCTATCGGTGAGAGATACACAAGGATAAACAAGGTTACCTCGTGTACAACAACAGCAAGGTTACACCAGGGCACTAATTAAACGGAACAGGGAGAATGTTCAACACCGTATTACTGTAAATATGGTTCACAAAGGCCTGGACCCACAACTAGATTTTTACTTGAGATAGTTTATTGAATAGGCTGTTAAACTGATCAATGGTACAGAATATAGGCTGTAAAACTGATCAATGGTACACAATAGGCTGCAAACCCGATCAATAAGTTGGTCTAGAGAGGCTGAAAAAGACCAGGCTGAGAAAGACGCCGATAAGTCTGGGAGGCCGAAAATATGTCCGGTGTGTACAGGGCCCGCTTGTGGCTGTTGATTTTGACAGCAAATTTTGATTTAGTTTTAGTCATAGTCTTTTGAATCAAATTCCATTTGGTTTTAGTCATATTTTACTTTTAGGCTAGTTTTAGTCGACTAAATATCATAGGATGTATTTTGGCGGCCCGTGATGGCGTCGCAATAGTGGATTTTACACTTGGTTGCATGCTGAAAATAGCCGATCTACAAGCATTACTACAAGCAACACATGTAGTAATTCTGAAAGGATTTCTGTCACTCAAACTCTCTCTCTGTAGTCTGCAAAGTCTTATTACTAATTCTGGGCATGTCATATTTTGCAAAAATTGCAATTACACTACTACCGGCTCACAAAAAAATGGTGTGGAGGGAAAAAACAAGGGGACCAGGTAGAACCCTGGTCAATTAGGGTTTAAGTGGTTTTGAAGAATATAAATGGGAAAATAACTATAAACCTACCATGACTGTCCAATGTCATGCATGCTTATTTTCTCTAAACCATGAGTCCCCAGAGCAGCACGTTGGTGTTTGGTGGAGTGAAGATTAACACCTTGACAGATGTTTGCGGCTAATTAAAATATAAGTCGTGTACCTCCCAAATTAAATGTCATGTTGATTTTCCAACAGTGGTGGACACAGAGAGGCCAGCAGGCATACAGGACGGTAATCAAAATGCAGCACTCGGCCATTCGTCAAGGGCCATATTGTTGCTGTCGAGCAGAAACCTGGTATCTCCATATTTCAACTTTTGTTAAGTGAGTGAATGCCGTGCTTCATCATACAAGCGTGTTGCGCAGAAGTGGTGAAAATAGGTCATCTACAAGCTCACAGTCACAACACATGATTTGGGGAGTTGCGCAATAGTCCAAGGAATCCAAGGGGAAAATATTTGTTATTGTATGGCATACGGTTCAAGAGGTAAAGGGCAAAACATTAATTTGTTATAGAGCCACCATATAAGGCCACTTTAAAAAAATATATATGCTTGGCCTATTGGGAATGTACGTGCAAAGTGTCACGGCAATCAAACGCAGCCTTCATGATTTGAGGTATTTTGCTCAAAAGGGGCCCCTCCTGCAAAACTTTGCCAGCCAATCTTAGCGAATCAGGATGGAATATGAAGAATCTTGACAGATTCTTCTTGATCACATGTACGGATTTGCCTGATGTTTGGACAAAATCTGTAGTAATATAAAAAAAAAACGTGTTCAACAAAAATTGGCCTTCTGGTGGCGCTATAACAGACCGATGTGTGAAAGATTTGGGCCAGAGGTTCTGCTTTGGCCTCCAGGGAGTGTGTGTGTGTACACAGTTTCACACGGACGGATGGACACAAAGACGGACGGACAGACAGACAGACAGACAGTGAGGGGCAAAAACATAGTCTCACTCCCAGCATCCTCAGCATCCTCAAACGACACTTTAATTAGTAAACCCTCTGCACTCTCCTGATAACACAGGAGCTCATAAAATGCCTGGTTGGTGATGGGTATTTGGTACCTTTTAAAAAGAAATTGTGTATATCGTTGCTGTCGGGCAGAAACCTCCTACCTCTTTTTCTTTTTGCGTTTTTTTCGAAAATGAGTGCCCTGCTCCATCATACTACAGCGTCACACAAAAGTGTCCAAAATAGCAGATCTACAAGCTCGAAACACGTTGTGAAGCAACACATTTTGAGCTTGTCGGTCTGCTATTTTTGCAATTTTGGAATTTGAATCCTGAAAAGTAACAGATTTTGAACATATGAGGTTTCCACCCGGCAGAGACGAAATGCTTTCCTGTTCTTATTCCCAAATTGAATTATGGTGCTTTAGTTACATCTTTAAACTAAGTATGTTGACAATGGGTAAAACATTACTGCATTTAATTGGACCATTACATAATTGTACATTTATGCTTTATTTTTAATCCATTTGTTTCTGAACACATTAGTAGCTTTGGATTAACCCTATAGCAACATGGGGTGGGGGTGCCTTTTCTCAAACACTTACAGTACCACTATACCCACTATACTTCTTTGTATGAAATACAAATACAAATCTATAAGCTCACAATGCATTGCAATTGCTATTTTGTTTTTAATTCTCTTAAAAAAATGGGGGGGGGGGGGGGGGTGTTCAATATTAAATAAATAAATAAAACATATCAGATACTCTACATTTCCCATGAGGAAATGCATGTACTGTATTCAGCCTGACCAGAAGCAGGCATAAAGCATATCCCCACCGGTCATACAAAATGAATAACCCAGATAAGGGGGGATATCAAATACCCCCCCAATCCCCCTCCAGCAAACTGAACCCTGTTGAATGCTAATAAGGGTGTGCTGACCAACTATTCACAAAATATTTATACTGTAGTAGATTACCTTTAACCACTTACAACCCTCTATACTTATTGAAACCTGAGTTTGCGCTGTACTTTGTCTGCTCTTGCTTCACACCAAATCTCTTCAGCCGAAATAGAGCCAGGCTCAAATCTACTATTTCTGCCAAATGTTCCCCCAGATTAGTGGGTGCTAGGGGTTAAGTGGTTAAGGCATTTCTGCGTTAAGCAATGCCCGACGGGGGCATAATATGGCTGCCATTCGGAACGCGTGCCCATTCAGAGCGGGACGGTTCTGGAGAACTGCTCATCTGATCGACTTTACAATCGACACTAGCACTTCCTTGGAGTGCTCAGCAACACACCGGCCAAGGGTGAAGTCATTTGGATGAGCGGTTTTGCCGGTTTTGAGCGGGCCGGTTCTGGAGAGAACAGCTCATCCAATCGACCTCACATTCAACACTTCACTTCCTTTTGGGTCAGGAGCCATGCCCTACCATCCCATCTTTCTGTCTGGTCTGGATAAATGTGATGAAAATGCTTCGAGGTTGTTGCACGTCTATGAAAACGGGGCAATGGGGAAGAAGGAGAAGGGATGTACTGCAATAAAGGACTGTCGTTACATCATTACGTTGCACAATCATTACGTAATCGCTTCATAGCGATTACTTGAAATAATCACAGTGATTCTGTGCCATTTTATGAATCGTTTCCATTAATCTGTATAATATTATCTGTTGAAAAATGTTGAAAATAGCTGATCTACAAGATCGCAATGTGACGTGATGCAACGTGTTGTAAGCTTGTAGATCGGCTATTTTCATTATCTAAGAAAGAAATGTCAGTGCCAAAAGCACAATGAAATCAATAATTGCAATTATTGGTATGACAATGAATATTCAACTAAAATGTAATGGCTATTTCATGACCCCTACAGTTGCAACCAGACTGACAGTCTGTATCTAGACAATGTGACAAAGTGAAAGGTATAATGTGGCATAGTAAGAAAAAGAGGTTGCGCATCAACAATGGGTTTTCTCAGTGGAGTGCTAGACCTAAAGTCCAGTATACATATCAAAAGTAGGAATTGGAGAAATCCCAAAACTGTATCAAAAAAATCAAATCAATGGAGGACAAAGTACTCACATTTCCACATTTTTGGGGTTGGGTAACGAATTCCCTGTTTGTAGGAAAAAGGGGGCGTTTTTGCTAAAAAAAAAAAAAAAAAGTGTCTGGAACGCATGCTGGAACGTGTGATCATTTGTTGGCCGTCCACCGATTGGTTGTGATATTGCCCTGACAACCAACAACAACCAATCAAACCCATGACTGTCCCTTCGGGCTATAGCATCTAGCTCCATGCTAGTAGCCCCTCCCCCGCGACAATCTCGTGTGTGTGTGTGTGTGTGTGTGTGTGTGTGTGTGTGTGTGCATGCGTGCGTGCGTGCGTGTGTGTGCGCGCGCGCGCGCTTTTGTGCCCTGCCGGCGGGCACGCTGCTCTAGTAGTCACGTGACAACAAGACACACACATGTTGCACACACACATTAAGCCTACACTTTTTGTTCGCTCGTGACTCAAAATGAGGAGTTACTGTTTTTGTTTGTGTGTTACGCACTGGATTGGAACTATTTTTGCAATATTATTCTTCACAGTTTACCTCAAAGAAAGGTAGGCCATAATCTTTTTTTGTTGTTGCTGGCTGGGTTGAGGATCATGACGCTGCTGTCTTGATTTCTTGTGGTTGTGTGTGTGTGTGTGTGTGTGTGTGTGTGTGTGTGTGTGTGTGTGTGTGTGTGTGTGTGTGTGTGTGTTTGCTTGCTTGCCAGAGATGTCGTATATGTATGGTTCCTCAACAGTATCTGTTTATTCCGTGTTGTTCAATAAAAAGCATTTTAATCCGATCGACGGCCATTTCCTCATACAGTTACAATGTATCAGAGTGCAATACACATCCCAACCGCTAGGGTCGCTTAGTTGAATGCATGGAGAACATTCGGAGAAAGAGGCCACTGATCGAATTAGAATGCTTTTCATTGAACAATACGGAAGACACGGGTACTTCTGACGGGCCGTATATAATTGTAACATCCATGGCCATGTGGTTAGCACTTTATATTTGGAACCTGAACGTTTATGTAGATGTACGGGTTGTAATGGAGAAAGTGCAAAAACCAGGTTGACGTTCAGCCATGACGCTGATGACGGACGATGCGATCGTGTTTCCACAGTGTTTCTTTTTTTCTGTATAGTTATTGCTTGGACAAGGTGTCACCTGAACTACTACAGTACTAGGCTAATGTTAACCTTGCTATTTATAGTTTTATGTGCACACTACAGTAGGTCTATGTACATTAGGCTATGTGAATGCCTGTTATGTGCGCAATAGGCCTACCTTTATTTGACAACTTCAGTTACTAGTTCCTTTGTAGATTTCGATTATTATTACAAAACTTACATTAACCACTTCACCTTCATATACATTTCGTCCATTCGAAAATAGCCGATCTACAAGCTCACAGATCTTGTAGATCTGCTATTTTCAAAAGATGTCATACATTTGACAACTTGTGCAATGTGATATTCTGCATAATGAGTAGCCTACTTTCTAGTTTTGGTACTTTAAGTACATTTAGATACCAATGTTTTTGTACTTTTACTCAAGTACATTTTTAATTCTGGACATTTACTTCAAACATAGTATTTCTACATTTTCTACATTGTAGTATTGATATTGATACGTTTACTAAAGTAAAAAAATCACACCCTGTGTGAAGGAAGCGGTGCCTTTGGGGCGGGGTGTAACTCATTTCAGTTTGTCCCTATTGGTGGTCTGAGTCCACTTACCAAATTTGTACTTGGTAGCATGCTGCAAACTGGAATAATGGCTGTTTAAAGCCCAGCCAATGGGCAGACAGAGGGGGCGGGGCTTAAGTAATTACAGTTTGTCCCTATTGGTGGTTTTAGTCCATGCACAAAATTTGTACTCCGTAGCATGCTGCGAACGTGAGTTATGGCTGTTAAAAGGCCAGCCAATGGGAAGACAGAGGGGGCGGGGCTTCAGCGATTCATGCTGGTCCCTATTGGTGTTCTAAGTCCACATACCAAATGTGGAGTTGGTGGCATGCTGCAAACTGCAGTTATAGCTGTTTAAAATCCCGTGCCCTAAACGGGCGGACGGACATAACATACGCTGGGGGTCCCTGGACCCCGCTTAGATAACTTCAGCAATTCATGCTCGTCCCTATTGGTGGTGTAAGTCCACATACCAAATTTGGACTTGGTGGCATGCTGCAAACTGGAGTTATAGCTGTTTAAAATCCCGTCCTCTAAACGGGCGGACGGACATAACATACGCTGGGGGTCCCTGGACCCCTCTTTGATAACCAGTGGCACGTGTGGGCAATGAGAGGAGAGATGGCATAGGCAATCTCCAAGTGTGTGTGTGTGTGTGTGTGTGTGTGTGTGTGTGTGTGTGCGTGTGTTTGTATGTGTTGCTTCTTTGCCGTGCTCATCCCGTGCTGATACGGACGGACGGACGGACGGACGGACATACGGACAAAGTCAAGTTGGCACCGCTAAAAATGTGAATGCTTTTTCCACTGACTGTATGTCCATGTCCAACCACAAGGTTAGTGCCAGGGACCAGCATAACATTTGTGGTCTAAAAATGTTTGCAAAAACATTCCACGATTTTTACATTTTGTCAAATGTTTTTGTAAATAGCAGATCTACAAGCCCACAACGCGTCACACACTCTCACATTGGATAATATGTCCTAGCTCTCCAGTCACAATGACATCTATTGTATGTCATTCTTTTCTTGTTTTTTGAAACGAACGCTATACGAACGTTATCGTCAGTAGGACAACCCCCCTATATTTAAATCATTTATTATAAATAAATAACAAAAATTAGGTGCTGCTGTAATTTCAATTCCCTGGCTGGTTAGTTTTCAGTCCATCGCTGCCGGTCCGTGTATCCTACTTCATGACAATGAATAATTGACCTTCAGGTTTGAAAAATCTTTAAAATCTTGACTAATGTTTACCAACACAAATCTGTCGTTATGGGGGTCCTTGGCCCGCCACAATCAGTTCAAATGGGGGGTCTGTTCAAAATGGATACATGCATCAATTCGTCCTTGACATGAAAATGTTTGAGAACCACTAGTCTTGCTGTATAGTGTACCTCAACAGGCTTATGAGGCTTAGTGGGTGGAGTGGAGCAGTGAGGGGCTGGAATTAGATTTCTCAGGTGTTAATATGAAATAAGAGCAGAGATTAGCCTTGACAGCTGTCACCTCAGTGACCCGTACCCGCACGTTTCAGACGGATGGGATAACAAGCTCATCTTCTGGGACTTTGACAGACATCAAGATCATGCATGGCACTGACTGAGCACAAGGACGTCTTAAAGGATTCTGTGGAAACATAAAAGGCCAACGCTATTAATCACAGACTAATTATGATGTGGAGAAGTTGATGTTTAAATCTACCCAGTGTCTTCTGACTTCTGGCTGTGAGAAGCGGGGATGCTGAAGGGGGGGCCACCACACCCCTGCCCCCTGCCTCTCACCCAGGAGGTTAAAACTGCACGAATATTAATGCGTTTGTATTCATTACATTGCGTTTTCTAAGGAAGACTTGACTTGTGTAAATAATACAGTTTATTATTAAGCGGATGTGTATGATCTGATGGGGCGTCAATGCCCTACTGCAGGGGTCTTCAAGGTTTTGCTGGCCAAGGACCCCCTAGCTGAGAGAGAGATGTTGTATAACATTGTGTATCTATCAACGTGTAGCATTATGTTGGATTCATGTTAATGTGCATTTTCAGACAGTTAATCACTTAAAGGACAACTTTAGTTTTTTACAACCAAGGTTTATATTTTAGCTTGTAATTAAAGTAAATAAAAGATGAGTGTTATTCTTTTTTAATTTACTGCTTTCTACAGTTTTGGCAATTTTTGCATATTTATTTACAGTGGGTGGGGGCATTCTGTCCGGTGGCTAAATATGCCTTTTTTACACAATAAAAAAGGTCCTGTGGTCTTTGATGGCCAGATGTGAGTTATTGGGGGCTAGAAGAGGTACTGTAAATAATAATAAAGAAAACACCGGTTATTGTGTAAAAAAATACATATTTAGCCACCGGACAGAATGCCCCCGCCCACTGTAAAAAATATCGCAAAAATTGCCAAAACTGTAGAAAGCAGTAAATTAAAAAAAAATAACACTCATCTTTTATTTACTTTAATTACAATCTAAAACATAAACCTTGGTTGTAAAAAAACTAAAGTTGTCCTTTAAACCCTCAATACCCCTTTGCAGTGAGCTTGTAGATCTGCTATTTTAGGCTAAAGTTCTCCCCAGAAAAGAGACGCTGTAGGGTTCAAGTGGTTAGTGAGATTTGGTGGCCCCCCCTGTAATAATTCGTATAACCCCCTAGGGGTCCCGGACCCCTGTTGAAGACCCCTGTTCACCTACTGTGTTAAGATTTGTTATAGGCTAATACACTGTCACATGCGCATGATATCCCCGGTCTCGTAAGGTACTGTACTGTGTAGATTTCTGTCATTCGTCTCTAAAATGCAAAGTCTGATTGTCAATTCATTGTGTCCAACTCTTTCTCTTCCATATACATTAGCAGATAAACCTTCGAAAATAATCTTTAAAAAGGCAAAAAGGAGAAGAACAACAGCTGACATATCACTGTGTTATAGGCCTCTGGGAGCTGCAGGAACTTTAACTTATATTGTTTTTTTATTTTTTTATCTCACTTTTACAAACCATAAAATGTAGTTTGCACCAGGGCATTTCCAAAACATTTCCGGGACTGTCTGAAACGTGTGCTTCCCATGACACCCAAACAGTCGAATCCCTGCAACATCTGTTGTTCCTGACACTCTCCATCAACAATCATGTCCATATTGTTGTTGTCTTTTTTGTGGCACCATGGAAGGTCAAGCTGTGATTGCAGCATTGATTGTTATTCTATCTCCGACTCTTGCACCATACTCAACCTTCAGCACTATACTGTCTGTCTGGCAGAGACAATTGCGGAGGCCTCCAGGCAGGGCCGTGATTTGGGGTCCCAGGCGATGACAGTTGCCACCCCCTAGCGCAGTGGTTCTCAAACATTTTCATGTCAAGGACCCCCGTATTGATATGTATTTGGCCGCGGACCCCCATCTGAAAATGTGACATGTCACACACGTGTTGTAGACACAGTTTTGTGTGTGTGTGTGTGTGTGTGTGTGTCTGTCTGTCTGTCTGTCTGTCTGTCTGTCTGTCTGTCTGTCTGTCTGTCTGTCTGTCTGTGTGTGTGTGTGTGTGTGTGTGTGTGTGTGTGTCTGTCTGCAACCATTCATTCATTAATCACTTTTAGCCAACATTTTCAAAAATCATCTTTTTTTTCCCCTTTTCTTTTAAAAATAGCAAAATTAACAGATCTAGACCTTGTAGATTCCTTTTTCTTAAAAGAAAAGAAAAAATAGAGAAAATAGCAGATCTGCAAGCTCACCATTTTAAAAATAGGGCTTAAAGCCTCACTATGTAACTTCTTAGGAATAAAATGTAATCTTGTCCAATCTGTATGGTATGATAATGTTAATACGACATAACTTATACAATTGGGGTGGTTGTATTTTGTCTCCCTGCTCTTCTATTGAGACATTTAGATCGTGTCAAAGGTCATGTCTCACCTACAGACCCAGGATCTGACACGAATGTTGACCTGATGGTTAAGATTCAATTTATCCCCTGAGCAAGCAGGCCGGCTCTATTAGCTCAATGGTAAAAATGTCAGCAGTTGCGCAGGAAACCGGGTTCAAATCCGGGGTAGAAGAGGAAAGTTACATATAGTGCTGCTTAATTGTTTTGCCACCCTCAAGGTTTTTTATGTATTTATTATTCTCCAGAAATGACGCCTCTGCTTCCAGGTGTCCCATCTGCCACTGTTTTTATGACCTTTGGCAAAAGGAAAGAAAATGCATTTTATTCAGTCACCACCAAGTCTACAGGACGGGGTTTGCTTCTAGTCAGCAAAAGGCTACAGTTATCAGTCATGCATGAGTTAAGTCCGATTTATACTTCATCGTAGGACAACATCGTGCACCGAAAATAACCGATCTACAAGCTCACAATGCGTCGCGGATGCGTTACATTGTGAGCTTACACATCGGTTATTTTCGGTGCACGATGTTGTCCTACGATGAAGTATACATTTTGGCCTTAAAGGGATGGTAACAGATGTACTCGTATGCCCTTAAAGAAATCATTTTAGTTCATTTACATGGGCTAATGAAGGTAATCAGAGTCCGCCGTCAGCCCTTGGTAGATAATCAGCAAACAGATTTCAGCAACATTTTCAAAGCCTTGCTGTGTTGGGGACACAGTGGGACAGTTTTGGAGGATTCTGGGAGAGATCCAACAGTCCCCCAGAGTTGGCATATTGTACAGGGGCTTATACTTGATGTCTTTCAACCATGGCAGACGAAGCAATAACCAGCCGCTCCCTTCATTACAGCCCCAAACCGAGCAGCGGAACTGATTGGAGAGGGACTTTTTTTTGTCCGTTTGTGGACACAGTGAAAATCCCTTCATGCTGTGAATGTGTAATTCTCTTGTGTCTTGCCGGATTCTGTCAGCCCCTCGAAACACTACATTTTTCTTTTGTCAAAAATGCTATGAAGCAGATTTAATAATTCACGATTCATAGTAAGAGCAAAACCAGCCACAAAGCAGTCCTAGCAAAGATTCTTAAGGCTCTAAAAATGTATGAAGAAGAGAAAAAAAACAACAACTGCGAAATATTTCGCCTCAACACTTTAGTAATGAATGTGGAGCTGTCTTTGTGAATAGCAGGCAGAAGCTTAATCCTCTCCTGGACTTTTTCAGTTTCTGAACCACAAACACTAGGGGGTAAAATTCCAGACCATTATATAAACTGGGTGCTACGTAATGCTAATGCAGGGAGAGACTTGTTAAAACAATACCTCACATGTGCGCTCTGATTTGGGGGGGCAATATTACACTTTTATTGTATTTTAATTCAGCCCCAACAGTCCCACTATGTTCCTTTTTAATCTTTAAAACATGAACTGCTCTCCCTACTGTTTTACAACAAGAATAGTAATGCAATGTTACGAAAGATACGTCAGGGTCTCTAGTCAGTCAGAGCCCTATCCCAGAATCCATTGCATTTGAACACTTGGAGCTCAAGGTGAGCAAAGGCTCTTGAGTACGAGTATGTGTGCTAGTCTAGAGGCAAGCAAATTGTGGTGTCCTGCCATAAGAGTAAGGGGAAGGAAGACTTCGTAGTGGGTCCATTAAAATGTCTTGCCTGGCAGACATTTGTCTGAAAAATTACACATCTCAAAAACTACACTGGGAGATGTAACTTGTGCCAGTGCTGTTAAAACAGACAAGTGCAAATGTGTAGATGAGAAATAGTAGCCAAGTCTAATAGGCCCATTTGTGTCACATATTATCATGACAAAAATCTAAAAGCCACACTAGCTGCACCCAGTGGTCACGCTGCTCCAAATACCAAGTGTTTAATGGCAATCGGCCCGTTTGAGATGTCTGGTGTGCAATTGGAAACGGGGTGCTCAAAATCAATAGGGTTCCTTCTGCAATCTGCCTATTAGATTGCTAGATAACTTGTGTGGAACATTGACATTTACAGGGTGGCTATAGAAGAAAGGCCCTGGGATCACTGAAATCAGTAGGGGCCACCCTCGGGAGCGTGAAGCCGGTGCGTGACAAATCCCATGACAAATTCCAGTAGTTTTCGAGATGTTGTTTTTGGGAGTGTGCATGGGACAGACTGACCGACCGCTTTTGCCATCCTTAACCCCTGGAACGCATCTGTGTCACTTAAGATTTCATTGGCTATTCAAAAATGAGCTTGTAGATCTGCTATTTTTGAAAAATCCTGAAAAAAAAAACGTTTGATTTTTTTCAAAAAACTGTTTACTAAGGCCAATTTATACTTCATCGTACGACGGTGTCGCACGATCACAGCGTGAGCTCGTATTCATTTATTAATTATTCGATTTTTTAAATTGTCATATTTGGCACGTTGCGTCTTCATACAACGGAGCGAAAAATTAAGCATTAAGATAGGCTGATCTGATTCGTAGCCAGTGCATACAATATGAAATTTGGGGAATACGAAATTTGGGGAATTTGTGGGAACTGTTTTGGAAATTCTGAGGATTTTGGGGATAAAGGGGAAACATGCCCAAAATAGGGACACCTGGTAGAAAGTGGTTAAGAATCACCACACATCTCAGGTAACCTGAAATGTCCTGGAATCGTGGGACGGTGAATCTAGATACTTCCAGGTTGACAAGCTCTGTATAGTTCGCCGTATCGCGATATACAAGCTCACACAATGCATCACAATGCGACGGTGTTGCCTATAATTGTGTGGCAAAATGTGGACGGCAGGTTGAAAGTGGTTAACCTGCCTAATCAAAGAAAAATACAATTTGTCCTTATACTGTTACAGCATTAGCTATCATTCCTTTTCTACAGGATACTTACTTAAACCCTTTAAGACTTGGAACGCATCTGTGTCACTTTAGATTTCTTTCGCTATTCAAAAATAGCAGATATACAAGCTCATAGCGCGTGTGCTATGAGCTTGTATATCTGCTATTTTTTAGATATTTTTCCAAAAACTGTTAAGATTTAGATTTTTTTTAAAGCATTGCCTCAAGTCTTAATGGGTTAAAAATTAAGTATAATGTACAAAATGTGTACTATATGCATCTATAAAGTTGTATCCCCTGAGTTGCATGAGAAGACTACATTAACATCTTTATTTCTATTCTTGGAGCCAGCTGTAATGTCTTTCTTTATCTTGGATATTGTGGGCAGAGAAAAATGGCATGTTCCACAGTCTCCGTTTGAGGAAGGATTCAAATCTCTGGTGTACTTTTTATAGCATATCCCTTCTCCCTGGGCCCCTACAATACCTACCTGTCATTATCCCCAAAGGTTTGCTTGTCTGAAGTCAGCTTAGCCTGTAAAACACTGGAGTAAGTTCTATACCCTACCTGTGTGCAATGCATGTAATGTAATCTGGTGTGTGTGTGTGTGTGTGTGTGTGTGTGTGTGTGTGTGTGTGTGTGTGTGTGTGTGTGTGTGTGTGTGTGTGTGTGTGTGTGTGCGTGTGCGCGCGTGCGTGTGCGCGCGTGCGTGCACGCATGTGCGTGTGCATGTGCGTGTGAGAGAGAGAGAGAGAGCGAGAGAGAGTGAGCTAAATAACTTAAAGTGATTACCATACTACAATTTGGGTTGAAAAAGGTCACAATCGGCTTTCAAGGTTCAAATAAAGTAGACACAAATATATTTTCATATTCTGTATTGTTGGTTGTTGCATGTCCAGTTTGTTTGAGAGCTGAGTGTTTAATGGACCACAATGGAAACAAGCCTTTGGCTTTTATGCGTCTCATCCATTTGGGTTTGGCGTTTTTAACACCGTTTTCAAACAGTTGGCGAAATTCTTTGTCGTACAAACTACCATCATTTGCTGTTTTCAGGAAAGGGGAAATAACGAGATAAAGAAAACAGGTCAGAATGTACAATATTCTGTGAGGATGTCAGACTGAGTAGAGTAAAAACATATGGTGCATGATTAAAGAAGAAAATTGCAATGTAATGAGGCAGTTAAAATAGCAGCAGGTAGTAACTGATATATACTTAAGGTGCTTAGTTTAAGAAAAATAGCAACAGATATAGAGACAGTCCCTTGTGCGTATATTCTTTTCTCCTTTTTGGACGACCATCTGTTTCTTGGAAAGGTTTACATTGGTATTTCATGCAAAAGGATTACAAAGGCACACACATCCAAGCGATAAAATTCCAGGTGCTGAACAGAAGAACACAGGAACAAAATAGAACCTGCACCCTGGATCATGCTCCCATGGATAATTTATTATACCGTATTACCTGGTGGTAGTATAGTAAATTATCCATGGGAGCATGATCCAATGTGCATACTCTTATTATGTTTCTCTTTCAATGGTATTTCATGTGCACAGGAGACAGAAAGTCTACAGTTGTTCTAGGAGTGACATTGGCATTTGCAATCTGTTGTTGTCTTAGAACATGAGGACCAAAGAACTATCAATACCAGTAAAGCAGGCCATCATGAGACTAACAAAATCAGAATAAGTCAATTACAAACCATTAGGTGTGTCGAAATCAATCATTTGGGACATTGCTAAGAAGCAAGAGTGTGCTGGGGAGCTTATCAAATGATAAACCACAGAGAATCTCATTTGTAATGTTGTCTGGTGTGATGTGGCATGGTTTAGTGCAATCGTTTTAGTGTGATGTGGTGTTGTGTGGTGCGGTGTTTGGTATGGTGTAACATGGTTTGTTTTTTTGGACTAGACTCCGTGCAGTAGACATCTATGTCACGGTTTGTGCCAGTGGGGAAGCATAAACACAGTGGGAAGAACCCAAATACAGACACATAGCATAAACACAGTGGGAAGGACCCAAATGCAGACACTTGTTCGCAGAGTAGGTACAATGCAATGGGATTGAATGAATCACATCAAGGGTATACAAGCCAGGCTTAAAGATAGTGAGGCAGGCATGGGCCAGAACCATAAAAGCAGTCCAACTCAGGTAGAGATATACACACAGGTAGCAGGCAGAAATCCTAAATCAAGTCACAACAAGTAATGGCCACACACAGGCAGGCAGTCCAATACCGGCAGACAAATCAAAAACAGGGAAGAGGCAGAAATGCTAAATCCAACACAGGAAAACGTCCAACACGCAGGTAAGCAAATAGATGAGACTCGCCGGCTCACAGAACATGAAATGCAAAACCTGAATGGGAACACAGATGACTATAGAAAGTCCAGAAAATCCACACATGAAACACCAGGTGACAGGTGTCAAGTTGTGTGATGATTGTACAATCTGTTAATGATTGATGATCAATTGAGTGCTAACAAACAAACTTTCTCAAGTTTGATGGTTGACAATGACTGTGCCGTTTATCCAATCTGGCTACTTTGAAGTTTGCTTGTGTATCTCAAGTTCCTTATGCTGTCTGATGCATTTGAAAGTGCCTTACGGAAAAAAAGAATACGTTTTTTCATAAAACGCAAAATGGTGGCAATTCATTATGGCATAAATGGGTGGTCCCAGTACATTGAGTTTCGTGTCAGTCGGACCTAAGAGTGATGGCCTTTTTAGTGTGTTTTTATTATAGCACCACCATGTGATTGCTATGTTTGAATGGCCTTGCCTGAGTAGATGTTGGCCATAGGAAGTGTGGTATGGCTACAATGCCCATAATACACCACAGAAGGAACCTATAGCTGCCAAATTATAGTTGCTCTAGGACTTGTGGTTTCTGAGCTGCACATACAGTAGTTTTAGCAGAGAAAAACAGCAAGAAGAAGAATCCTTTCAAATCCATTATAGGGTTCCAGCACCTTCGGTGCTTGGACGCCTACATACATAATTGCTGTTACAGAAGGAATGGGAATACATTCTGTAGAACATGAGTTGCAATGTTGCTACAAGCAGGGTTTGCTTGTAGACCGTGCGTATAATTGCTAATAGAATTGTGGACATCTGCATGTCCAGCCTAGTTAATGACTAATCAAGCCTAACAATGTTTATGATAATGCTAAACATGGTGTCAGTGAAATCAGTACATACTTTTATACTGTAACCCAGTGGTTACAGTGGAGTCGCCGGCGGCAGAGGTCCTTGAGGGGGTTCCAGGGGGTCCCTATAGCAAAATGAGTTAATACAGCATCAAATCAGTTGTACCACTTTAACCTTACATCGACCGTTTGAAAATAGCCGATCTACAAGCTTACACAAAGCTGCACAATGCTGTTGTGAGCTTTTAGATATGCTATTTTAAAAAGAAATCATGAAACAATTGTGCAATATATATGTTTGAACACAAATCTTGCCTGGCACAAAAAATAAATCAGCTGGGGGTTTGTGGCCAAATACATATTAATTTGGGGGTTCTTGTCATGAAAAGGTTTGGGAAGCACTGCTGTAACCTAATCAATCTCACATTGATTTCTTACTGTAGCCTCCTGTGATGCAGCCCACTCTGTCATGCAGAACAGTGGGCTGTGTGGGGGGGATGTGGGGCTAAGTGAATTCTGTGTGACTGACACAGGGCAGAGGAGTGGTTCAGGAAGAAGCCAGCCGAGGATGCTACTGTAGCTCCTCTACAATGTGGTGCAATGATTGGGGTGAAGGAAGACAGCCAGAGAGAGAGCAAACAGTACGGCCTAAACTATTACGGAGGCCAGGGCCAATCACACAAGATAAGCAACAACTGGAAACAGTGAGAGGAAAAAAGAAGAGTGCGTTGGCTAAAATCTCACACTGAGTCAACAAACACTGGAGTGTGTGTGTGTGTGTGTGTGTGTGTGTGTGTGTGTGTGTGTGTGTGTGTGTGTGCGTGGGTGCATGCTTGTATGGGAGGCTTGAAGGTGGAATCAAAAGAAAGTGATTCACATGCAAACTGCAGTGAGACATCAAAGACACTGAGTTTTGTTTATGCTGTGGTCCTAATTAAAAAAACGAAGCATTACCGTGTTCATTGCTCCATCCATTATTGTGTGCATGATGTACTTCAATCTTTTCAAAAGGATTTATTTAAATTATGTATTTATTTATTTGTGTGTGTGTGTGTGTATACGTGCATGCGTGTGTACGTGCGTGTGTGCGTGCGTGGGGGGGTGCTCTGTTCTAAAGTGCTAATTCTTTGCTTTGAGGTTTGAGATGGTCTTTGAGATGGTCACTGTGGTCAGGAGTTGGGTCAAGGGTAGCCTATTTTTCTTCTCAAGTCTGACACTTCTGTCCAAGAGGGGAAAAGGGGATGCCGACAGGTTGAGGAACACTTTCTTTTTTTATAAGTTATTCTCTCCAACCTTTACTGTACATCCTCTTGTCAAAAGCATTGACACCAACAATGACCTGTTATTTTGATGGTGTGGCGCCAAAGTACTGTAGACCAATCACGGTGCAGTTCATGCTGCCACATGCATATACAGCGAACCACACAGCTCAGCTGATGCTGCTACACCAATCACAGCTCACCTCGTTTTAATCTATAATTCAGGCATTTAGTTTCCCAAACAATGGGTTGGGATCCATTTTTGGGTAACAGACCCATTTTTATGGGTAAATATCTTTTGGTTTGACGTGAAATATTTGCAAAGACGTTTTATGATTGTTTATTCATCTCACTCCCGGTGTTTAAGGCCCTGTTGGCTGTTATAGGCTACTGTACGTAGGGGGATTCCTGCCAGTTAGCCAGATGACTGATAATTGATATAGCTAACTACAGCAATTTCAATTAAACAGACAAACCACTTCATTATCAGTGCCTTAGGAGACGTCATTGTCATCCATTTGACAGCTTCAGGTAACATTGCTGTTAAAAGCTGTCTACAGTGGCCTCAAACCTCAGGGAACTCACACCATCTGCTACTTGTAAATAGCTGATCTACAAGCTCACCACGCCTTACATTGTGACACGTTGTTAGCTTGTAGATCAGCTTTTTTTATAATTGTGAACCATTTTAAATATGTTTTAAACATGTAGATGGAGGTGTCATGGAGGATCCTCTCCACAGCTCTAGACCTTGGGTTGGGAAGCTGCAGTCAGTCCATTCCTTTCTCTGTCTTCCTCTTGTCTGCTCGCCCTCTACTGTCCTCTGTAGGGTGGTCTTTGACAGGGAGGTATATGCAGTGGTGGAAAGTAACTAAGTACATTTACTTAAGTACTGTACTTAAGTAAAATGTTGAGGTATTTGTACTTAAATTTCCACTACTTTTACTTCTACTCCACAACACCTCAGAGGCAAATATTGTACTTTAACTCCACTACAATTATTTGAAAACTTTAGTTACTAGTTACTTTTCAGATTTAAATTATGATTTTACGAAACATACATTAACTACTTTAGCCCTATTTTATATATCACAACGCATCGCATCGCTACACGTTGTGAGCTTGTAGTTGATGCCAATACTTTTGAACTCTTAATCAATACAATTTTGAATGCTGGACTTTTACTTGGAACAGAGTACTTCTACATTGCAGTATTGATACTTTTGCTTAAGTATAACATTTAAGTACTTTTCCCACCACTGGAGGCATGTAAAGGGATGTGATCATACCAGTTAGGTCTGCAGTGTTTTACTGTTGTGAGTAAGGAGCCTCAGGTCATGACATAATGACCAAAAGGGCCAAGGAACAACACAACATGTGAATGGTATGTGGAGAGTTCAATCCATTATATAGTCACTGTTGGTCGAAGCCTTTACTTTACTCTACTGAAACGATAGAACCAATCATGTGACAACAACTAATCACTCATTTTGAATGCTGCTGCCCAGCCATATTGAACACTATAAGGCCATCAAAGCCAAATGTGGCATCTTGGCGTTGGTCACAAACCCGCCACTTTGTCTGTGTAAACCATAGACTGTAAAGAAAGAATGGACAAAGCGAAGCCATTGGTTTCTACTGACCGCCTATTTTTCAGTAATTTCATTGGGACCATAATACAGACTAAACGCATATATCATGATGATTTAAAAAAGACTTTAAACTAGCGATTGAAAACATAAAGTGTTTATGAAAAGGTTTACTAAGGTAATTAAATCAAGTCTAAAGTCCACCCAAAACCTCATTCACTTGTATTGAGATTCTATTATATTGCGACCGGTAGAAGCTGAAACAGCGACATCTGCTGGGCCATTAATAGGAACAGCAGGCTGAAAGAGAACCCGGAAGAGGGCTTCAATTCCAGCGCCGTTTACTGAGCCATTGGTGTAAACACACAATGATTCAATTCATTTTATTTAAGTATACTGGGGCTCTACCAGTACTTTACTCTTGCTTCTCATTCTGTATCCCCCTCTCAACAAAATGGCAGTTGGTGAATGTGTACTTCTGGGGAAATGTAATATATCGTTGCTGTAGGCAGAAACCTTGTATCTCCATATTTCCTTATTTTCCTTTTTTTATTAATGGCCTACTTCATCATACAAGAGTATCGCACACAAGTAGTGAAAATAGCTGATCTACAAGCTCACAACGCATTCAATGCACTTTGAGCATATAGATTGGCTATTTTCACTATTTTAAAACGTTTTGAAAATAATTATAAAAAAGGAACGGTTTCGGACGTAGGCTACAACATTTCCACCCAACATCGACGACATACAAGATAAGAAGCTGTTTCTTATGACAACAGGAGGTGACCGGTCCGGCCGAGGACAGATTTAATCAAGAGAATGAACTTTTTTTGGTGTGTTGAATGTCAAGACAGGAGAAAGGAAGTTTGAATAGCGTGAGGTGAATGACAGACAGGGACAGACTGGTATCCAATGTCTAGTGATTCAGCCACCTTTCTAAACGGGCCTAAACAAGTGTCCATCTATTGATTTTTCCCCTGAAAAGATTTAATCAGACGCCTGCCAAGATTCTGCGAGGACACAGCTCTCCATTTAACCCCATTTTACACACCTCAGTGAACCAGCACCCTGCTGTGAATACATAATGACAACGATAGATAGCAGTGAGGAAATGAGAACCAAATCTGCTATTAATTTGATTACCACAACTGCAAAAACATGTACATAGATTTTATCACATCCTCTATACATAGAGTTGTATAAACTGGTGTATTCTAGTGGTGTATAGAAGTACAACCGCAAAAATATAGATTGTATCGCATCAAATATATTGTCGCTGTAACCTTGTATATCCAAAAAGGTTACTTTTCAGAAAATGGAAAAAAGAACCTGTAATCCAATACGTATTATGTAGTTATTATTTAGTCACATGCTCTTGTTAATGCTTTTCTGTGGTTCAATATATATAAAACTCACAGACATTATGTAACCACTTTCACTTTCACTTTCCTTTAAAAAAAAAATAATATACCAAAAAAAGCCTCACGGTCAGGCCTTCGGCCCCGCCCTCCTCCTCTCTGACTCTGTGTGCCTTGAGTGTGAGCCCTGCAGCACGCCCGGCTGCAAGCCCTTTGGGCTGATTACCTGTGTTTCTTTATAATGACTCTCAGCCGGTGCCTTATAGTGTGTTTAGATAGTTCTGAGTCACGACTAGACCTGGCCTGTCCGTGCCTTATTTTCCCTGTCGTGATCGTCCTGTGTTTATTCCCTCCTGCGTGAGGTTGCCTTTGTATTGCCTTTAATATCCAGTAAAGTACCTGTTTTCATTCCATCTACCCGTGTCGTGCTCTGCATTTGGGCCCAGCCCCTCCGTCCGTGTGCTAATCGTGACACACAGACAGATAAAACTCACGGACAGATGTATGTACCAAAAACAGGAACCCCCAGAAGCAAAGATGTTAGTTAAAAAATGTTCGCTTTACAACAATATATATTCAAATATGTGCACAAATGTTCATGATTTTTCAAAAATAGCAGATCTACAAGCTCGTATCGCGGAACTCGGTGCCGCGTTATGAGCTTCTATATCTGCTATTTTTCAATAGCCAAAGTGTAAAATCCTGCTTTTTAGCTCAAATCAAAAAATGACACAGATGCGTTCCAGGTCTTAATTGGTTAAATTGAAATATGGAGATACAAGGTGTCTTGCTTGACAGCAACGATAGGCAGAGTTGTCAGAACTGTGGTGTTCCAGAGGTGTAACAGCTCAAGGTTGTTTCTCTTTCTCTTTTTTTTTTCTTCTTGAAATCAAATTATGCTGATGATTAGATCGAGTGAACCCTGTTTAAGAGGGTCGCGCTTGGATGTCATTGGCAAAATTACAACTATGTCTGTCAGGGCAGACTTATTTTTTTCACTTTTGTTGACACATTCTCTTATTGAAAGACTTTCAGAATGTGATCAGTTGTCATCTCTTCAGCCGTTTTAATTACTAATATAGATTTTTCAGTTTATGAAGGTTATTAAATTAAATGGTTTAGGGTGTAATGACTAGAACTGTGGAGCTGTAAATAATCCACATAATTGTAATCAACAGGGGGAAAAAAATATGTGAATAGCAAAGTGTTTTAATGACCATGTAATTGTGTCCTCCAGGGCAGAACATTTGTGCAGCGAGAACATCATTCTGAAACACTCTGTATTTTGTAGAATTCCATCTGTGAAAATGATGTGCTTGATCAATGAAATCCTGTTATCTACTTCCCCATTTTGTAAACTCAGTCAATGAGTAAATATAGACTAGTCTATACCTGCCTTCTACTCAGACCCAGTGTTGCCAGATTCTGTGAGAGAAACAAGCAACCAGGTCTAGGAAAACCAACCCAAAAGAAGCAACTATGGGCCACATGAGCACTTTAACATATACGTCAGCTATTTGAAAATAGCCGATCTACAAGCTCACAACGCGTCGCGATGCGACGCGTTGTGAGCTTGTAGATCGGCTATTTTCAAATAAAATCTTGCGGGGAAATTATAATAAGCAGATCTGGCAACCCTGCTCAGACCCATATGATTTTAGTAACTTAAGTTATTATGCTGGAAAGGCAAGCTCCATGTCTTGACCACAGTTTATTGGTTAATATTGCAATCTGAAATGTGTTTATCCGTAGTGAATAAAATGAAAATCGGAAAAAGAAAATGTGCAATGATGACAGACCTCCTCCAAAGTGTCCAAAGTCCGGGGCCAATCGTGGCACAAGGGCAGATTTTGAGTGGCATGCTGCGTCCTTCCTAAAATGTATTATTTATGGCCCGCTTGTCATGTGAAATTCATACACTGAAGTTTCTGAGTGCTTTGAAATTAACCTGGGCAGATACGCCATTTCTCAGTAGAATTTGTAAGGATTCCTAACTGCTTGTTCCTAGTGTTGTTTCATTCTCACTATGTTAAATAAAGGCCCATCCAGAGACCTTTTAACACCTGGTTGGTTACACTGCCATAATGGACAAAATACAATTTATTGGACTGTATAAATATAATTGCAGCAATGCAGTGCATGCGTGTGAAGAAAGGCTGAATTGTTTTTTGCTTTGTTCACAGCATAGATGAGTCACTACAGTGGCTACACTGCCAACAAAATACTATTTATATTGTACTGTAGTTAAATAAAATTGTTGTAATGCGACGCATTTTTATGTGACTTTGTCATGGTTCAAAGGTACAGTATAGAACAGTTTCAACACCCTTGGTTTATATAAGGTGTTGCGGTGCCTCTGGTAGTTGGATTTGCTCTTTGGGTGAGGGGAATCCATGCCTCTGCTTACGATCTACGGTTCGAGAGGTATTGGCCAAAAGTGAAGCGAGCTGTTATAGCGCCACCATGAGGCTGATTTGAAAGATTTGGGGCAGAGGTTCTTCCTTGGCCTACTGGCAGTGTGTGCAAAGTTTCAAGGCAAACAGACACTGCGTTCATGATTTGTGTCATTTTGTGCAAAAACGGGTGCCTCCCGCAAACTTCGAAAGCCAATCGTAGCCAATCAGAACGGCATCTGAAAAAGCTGACTGATACCTCATGATCACGTATTATCCCATTTGATGTGATTTGCTTTGATTGTACGCTGTATGTGTGGTTGAAGAGTTATAGGCCAGAACTTGATTAGCTCCACCATGAGGCCAATTTGAAATTGGGGCAGAGGTTCTTCATTGGTCTTTCCTCCCAAGTCTTATGCAAAATCGTTCATATCTGTTGGAGATAACAGACACACAGATGAACAGACAAACAGATGGAGGTGGGAAAAAAAAAACATTACCTGCCTGGCGAACGTTGTAAACAAACAAATAAATACGGTAGGCCTCGGTTGATAACATGATTCATTGAGCACACCTTGAGTCAGTGAACACTGACATATCACAAAAGCCACCTGATGAATACAGGACTATCGGGTGACACCGCCAGCAGGCTGAGTTTAGATGATAACCACACGCTTTGTCTTGTGGATTGGATGTGGAACACTAGCCCATTGAGACCTGGGACGCAGCTGTGTCCTTTTTTGATTCGAGCTAAAAAAGCATTATTTAACAATTTGGCTATTTTTGAAAAATCTAGAAAATGTGTGCAAATTAATATATTTATATTATTTTAAAGCGAACATTTCTCACTCAAATCTTTGCTTCTGGGGGTCCCAGGGAACAACATATTTTGAGATGGGGGTCGGCGGCCAAATACATATCATTTTGGGGGTCCTTGACATGAAAAAGTTTGAGAACCACTGATATAGAAACATACGTTTTTCAGAAAACTGTTAGGATTCAGAAGACATAAGTAAGAATCGGCCTCAGGTATTAATGGGCTAGGGGAGAAAAAAAAGGGGGGGGGGGGTGACAGGTGTGAATAGGTTGCATGTGGAAAATTACTCAAATATATGCTGCACTTGTACTCTGTTAGTTGTTAATTTTGTTAATGAGTTTATGTAAATACAGTGTAAAAAAAGATTTCAGTGCAGGCTAGCAACTCACGGAAAGTTTTTTTTTCTTTTCTTTTTTTGGCAACTCTTATCTTTACTCTGTTAAAGTATAGTTACCTTTGTAATACATTGACAATATTATTCTTTAAAAGTATTTATTTAATATCTAAAATGTATTATTGTTTCTAGCATAAATAATCTGGAAATATCATCAGGAAATGTTGAAAATGTTTGAAATAATGTCCTCAGCTCGCGTGTAGCCTACGCTTGAGGTAGCACATTTCGAACTAGAAAGGAGCACCCCCGTGGAGCACATATCTCCACCAGGCCAGGTGGCCTACCCTTGGGCTGTGTATAAGTTGTGGGTTGCAGCAAATCAGGACCTGAGGAAGCTGCAGGGGGAAATAGTGTTCCTGCGTTTGAACAAAGTACAATGCAGTTATTTCTCTGAATTGTTTCCATCCATTTCAAGCCCCTAGAGTACATTGAATTTAGATGTCACCAGACTTATTGCTAGATGCCTGGAAACCTCCGATACCTCTGGCTATGTGTGAGAATGAGCGCATGCACGCTTCCTTTTTGAGTGACACACATGACCTATCCTCCAGTGCCACCCTCAGGCAAGAGCTTTTTATAGATCTAATCAATTTCCACCATGAATCCAACAAAGTTTGGTGAACCCTTGGCTTTTCCTCCAGAGCTACAATTTGGCCAATGTCCAGTTGGGTGTGAGGAGCAGCACGGACCAGCGGGCGGGGCTTTTCCTCTTAGGGTTTGTTCGGGGTTGGACCATGTAGTTCACTTAACTCCTGTCATTACTTTGGAAAATTAGCAGTTTTCTATTAGCCTGCACATGAATGCACCGTCACTTCTTTACTGATCCATTTGAAAATCCTTAAGATGATCAAAACCTTGATAATCAATAAATACAAAAAGGGAGCAAGCTTAAAAGTCTATAACCACAAAAATCTTTATTCTCTGTCTGTCCTGCACCTGCTGTTCTTCATCTGTTAGATGTGCATGCTCTACTTTTTGAACTTTTTGTATCAGTACCATGGTAGAAATGTTGAACACAAGCACCCTCTAGGGGACAGATGTAATGTAGCTATATTTTCCCCTGCTGAAAGTGCAAATCTATTGTATTGTGTGTCTATTGCCTCAAACATAACTCACTGTGAGTTAATTACAGTTCTCTTACCATGGGCAGGGCAGCAGACCACCTGCAGAGAAACCCCCGCGTGAACTACCTCAGGGAAAGCACCTCAAACCAGCCTCCACCATTCATCTGGAGAATAATGGGAAAGAACACAAAACAATGTGAGAATAGAAGTGGTGACCCCTCAGAGACCTAACATTGGACCCAGTAAACCTTAATTGGACTTTGATGTTGCTTCAGGCTCGTACAGGGAATTCATATTTCTCTCAGGCTCCCGTTTCTCCTGGGAATAAATTGAAATGGATTACAGGTTGTCTGGGTGACCGCATGCTGCGCTGCGAGGTAATTTGAATAGGAGAAATGGTCTCACCGGGGGAGGGGGGGTTCTATGAAACAATATTATCCCATTTGATATAAGTATCAAATTATTCAGCTTGGTTATTTTCTAGTCTAACTGTTTGGCTGGGAAGTAAAACAGAAGATTAATCAGGTGTTCTTTTCATCTCTTAGAAACACAACTCATGACACACACGCATAGGAGTCCAGAGATGTTGTAATACACGTTACAATACACGGCAGGCAGATGTTAGGAGATTTAGGAAACACTGTGAGGAGATAATCTCAAAGTGTGAGGCGCAACCCCCCGTTGAGGCGTCAGAGCCTAGCAGGGGAGGCGTGTAGAGACATGAGATGAAAGCGACAGCTGACTGGGACGATCAACAGGAAGTATACCGTTTGCTCTGCCTACGGGCGAGACAATCGTAGCAACGTTTGGAAAGTACTATCCGTATCGGTTTGACTAAAGCCCAGCGTGCAAACAACGAAACGAGGAGCTTGCAGATCTGTGGAAAGTTTTCTAGACAGATATAATAGCTGCTTTTCTAGCCTGGGCTACACACACATTTGTAAATTACTTTACCTGCAGCAATGTACGGCAGGCAATTGTCTGACTGTGTGTGTCTCTGAACAAAATAATGGATGGGCAAATTTCATGAAAGTCGGTTAAAGGATCAGTAGGCCGCCCCGAAGAGACTGTTCACTTTTGGATTGAAAAGGTCAAGGTCAATCAAGGTTAAAATCAAGTAGGAAATTGACAGATCATAATCTTTGTGCGCTCTCATGTGCTACAATTGTGAATTATTGAGATCTACTTGTGAGTGTTTTTTCTGTTACTTCTTTTCAACCCAATTATTGTCTCCGCCGGGCCGAAGGCATGACGAGAGAGTATGTTTTGCACCCCGTCCGTCCGTCCGTCCGTGTGTGTGTGTCCGTGTGTCCATCTGTCTGTGAGCAGCTAATCTCCGGCACCGTTGGCCCGGTCGCTGCGAAACTGTGCACACACACTCCCTGGATGCCAATTCAGAACCTCTGGCCCAAGTTTTTGACATGGGCTTGTTATAGCGCCACCAGGAGGCCGATTTGTGCAAAACCCATTTTTTTATATTGCTCCTACAGATTTTATCCAAACATCACGCAAATCGGTACACAGTATCTCTATTAGTCATGTGATCAACACAGATCTGTCTGATTTTCCTTATTCCATCCTGATTGGCTAAGGTTGGCTTCCAAAGTTTGCAGGATTGGTCCATTTTGAACTAAATGCCTCAAATCATGAACACAGCTTGCGATTTCCGTGAAATTTTACACGCACATTCCCACTAGGCCGAGGAAGAAATGCCACTTGAGCATTTTCAAATCAGCCTCATGGTGGCGCTATAAAAGCCCAATTTGCGTTTTTAACTGTAACTGCACCGATCTGCGTGAAACTTACGCATACTCCCTAGAGGCCAAGGAAAAACGGCTGCCCTGCATTTTTCACATTAGCCTTTTATAGCGCCACCAGGAGGCCAACTTATGGAAAACACATATCTTGAGATTAAGCTTTCATATTTTATCCAAATTTTACGCATATCGGTTTACACGATCTCTATAGTCATGTGATCAAGATGGCTCTGTTTGATTTTTCACATTCCATCCTGATTGGCTAACATTGACATCTAAAATGTGCAGGAGTGGCCCGTTTTTAACAAAATGCCGCAAATCATGAACGCAGCGTCCGATTGTGGTGGAACTTTGCACGCACATTCGCACTACGTTGAAGAACAAACGCCACCCTTTTAACATTGCCCTATTAAAGCGCCACCAGGAGGCCGATTTTTCTTTTTTATATTACTCCTACACATTTTGCCCAAACATCATGCAAATCAGTACACATTATCTCTATAGTCAAGTGATCAAGATGGTTGCGTCCGATTTTTCATATTCCATCCTGATTGGCAAATTCTGAACATTGCTGGCCCACAATAACCTACCTGACCTGGCGGAGACCTGTGCTCCGAGGAGCACTTTTTCTAGTTAGCTACAGTATGAGTCTGGTGTGCTTGGTGTGTTTTGGATTTTGTCTATTGGTGTCCTTTCCCCCTCTGTCTTTCGCTAACTTTCCTTCTCTCTCTGTCACTGTCTGTCTGTCTGTCTGTCTGTCTGTCTTGTCCGTCCGTCCGTCCGTCCGTCCGTCCGTGTGTCTACTCTCTCTCTCTCTCTCTCTCTCTCTCTCTCTCTGTCTGTGAGCACCTGCTCACCGTCAGCAATCAGGCACACCTGGCCATCATCAAGTCGTGCCCACACAACACTACAAGTACCCCCGTGCCAACCCGGCTACTGGCAGTCCCTGCTGGAATGTTGTGCCCACATTCACGGTTTGTCAGTGTGCCACGCACCAAGCCCCGATGCCAGTCAGTTTCACCAACATGTTGCCAGTTTGTTTGTTCGCTTGCCTGCCTGCCAGTTAGTCTAATATCTGTTTTCCCTGTCTCCTGGATTACCTTGCACGCCCGTTTGCTTGGCCAGTCTGCCAGTCTGCCAGCTCTCTGCCAAACCGTCACCTGGATATCCAGCTACCCGAGCCCAAACACCAGCCTGATGCTGTCTCTTAACCCACTCAATCCGGGGAATGTTAGATTTCTTTGGGCTATTCAAAAATAGCAGATATACAAGCTCATAGCGCGGCACCGAGTGCCGCGCTATGAGCTTGTAGATCTGCTATTTTTGAAAAATCTTGAAAATGTTTGCAAATCTTTGAATATAATAGCCTGTATATGAGTTAAAGCGATTTTTTTTTTACTCCGATCTGTGCTTCTGGGGGTCCCTGGAACAACATATTTTGAGATGGGGGCTAAATACATTACATTTTGGGGGTCCTTGACATGAAAAAGTTTGAGAACCACTGATATCAACATAGTTTATCTTTTTATTTTTTTTTACTGTTAGGATTTAGAAGACCACCCAGAAGCAAAGATTTGAGTTCAAAATGTTGAGTTAAAAAATGTTCGCTTTAGCATAGCAGATCTACAAGCTCGTAGCACGGCACTCGGTATACTATTTTTGAATAGCCAAAGTATAAAATAATGGTTAAAGTGGTTACACAGATGCGTTCCTGGTTTTAATGGGTTAACCACTTACACCCAGGGTCCCCCACAGGTCTACACTTTGATCCTTTTTTCTCTCTCTTCATCAAATCTGTTTGCCAAAAATAGCAGATCTACAAGCTCATAGAGCGGCACTCGGTGCCGCGCTATGAGCTTGTAGATCTGCTATTTTTGAACAGCCAAAGAATGACACAGATGCGTTCCAGGTCTAAATGGGTTGTTAAGTGCACACTTACACATCACCTCATGCAACACAACATAATGTGCACATACATATGAAAGTATACCTCAATGGAAATAAGCTGCTTTTTTGCATTTTATCCTATTGATAATGGTGTAACAATGTATGTATTTTTACATATGTTTATTATTATCAGGGGTGCACATAACTTTTTAGGTCTGGTACGCAGAAGAGCACCTGGACATGTGACTTGGTGCGCATGGCGCCCGTCCCGTTTTGTCAACGGGGGGGGGGGTTTCAGCCCGGACCGTTTTGTCAACGGGGTGGGGGGGGGGGGTTCAGCACGGTGCCCACCGGACAGTTTTGTCAACGGGGGGGGGGGGGGAGAAAAAAAAGGACGCTCTGCTTCTAAATTCCGCCGATTTTCGCCGTTTTTTTTTCTCACGCTGTTAGATAAAGCCCCCAAGGTTGGTGCCCTGTGCTGCTGCGCTGATTTTATCCGCCAGATTGGGACGTTCACGGCATATTTTGCACCATTACGGTGCGTTCATTATCGGTGACGAGTGCCTCTAACAGCCGCTGATGGCTGCGTGCACACAGCGAGGCAATGCGAGGCGATGCGAGGCGACGCGAGTCTGCCTAATGGCTGTACATGGGGCCGACGGGTGCTTTAGAGTGATTGTGGCTTCAGGAAGTAAATTCCTAGCCTCGATCTCCAGGCTTTTATTTTTTAGTTTTGCTAAAAAATAAAAGCTTGGAAATTCCTGTCCCAGCTGTTGGTGCGCAAAAGCGCCTCACGTCGCCTGATGTGGTGCGCATTTTTTATTTTGGGTGCGCATGCGCACCTGCGCACCAGTTATGTGCACCCCTGATTATTATCAATAAAGAGGTGAAAATCAAAGTCATATCCGAGCGAGGATATAGGAATCGATCGGGTTGGCTTTAAGGAATGGGAACCGTCCTCACTCATTTTGTCATTTTGAAGTGATGGCAATTGCTTATGATGTGTCACACAGCTAGATCGCTGGATCACTCCAGAGCCCGTAGGGTTGTCTTGTGGCGGATGAGAATTTAAACGACATACTTTTCGACGGAAAAAAACGTACGTAAGAGATATGAAGGACACACTTGATATAGCCTTGCTGTTTTTTTTTGCTCACAAAAAACATGCAGTAATCCTGGACTCTATACTGCCTCCCCCTGCTGGTCAGCCGGGGCGCCTGATGGAGGGGAAAGGAACTGTTGGGAATAACGTGTTCCTTCCTCGCGCTACTGGACGTGCTACCGGGGAAACTCCCCCCCTGTCAGCAGCGGTCTGCTAACTCCTCACGCGTTGAAGGAAGCATATAAGCTCAGTTCGGAGCTCTCCCCAGGCTGGCAGAAAGAGAGTAGTGCCCAGGATTACAAGTGCAGGCAATTGGCACTGGGTGAAAAATGGGTTACAAAATGGTGGGATCAAAATTATAAGCAAAAAATGAATAAAAAAAGAGTACATGTATACACGCTCACAATGACTCGCCTTCAGCGAAGAGATTTGGTGTGCAGGGGGGGAAAAGAGCGGGCCTAGTGTCGATCACTGGGGGACCCCGGTCAAAACAAAGGGTTTAACCCATTAAGACCTGGGGCCGATTCTACAAAATGTCTTCTAAATCCTAACTGTTTTTTGAAAAAAACTTATGTTACAATGTCAGTGGTGCTCAAAATATTTCATGTCAAGGACCCCAAAATATTTTGTTCCAGGGACCCCCCAGAAGCAAAGATTTGAGTTACAAATGTTTGTTTTAAGAATATGTATATTCAAAGATTTGCACACATTTTCACGATTTTTCAAAAATATCAGATCTACAAGCTCATAGCGCGGCACTCGGTGCCGCGCTATGAGCTTGTAGATCTGATATTTTTGAATAGCCAAAGTGTAAAATAATGCTTTTTAGCTCAAATCAAAAAATGACACCAATGATGCTTCTTAATGGGTTTAAGTGGGTAAAAAGGAGGAAAAAATACCTTGGACCGCCAATGTGTTCACATACTGGTTGCCGTTATATTTAAAATAAACGTTCATACAGCACATACAATGTTCAGGCATTGTGACTAGGGATGGGGATCGTTTTACGGAGCTCTGAGAATAGCTGGCAAATGTTAAACATGTTTTGGCCAATAATTGAACACAACTCATGTCAAACTCATTACTGAATCAGAACAGAAGGCAAGTGACACATTTTAGTGTGGTAAAATATGCTAATTATTCCACAAAATGTGTTGTTTATTTTTCAGTGAGTGTTCGACCGCTGTCCACCACATTCAGCCATCATGACCCTCGCCCGCGACGTGCTCAAATGAAATGCGGCGAACGTGCTCGTGATGCAATTAAATTTTAACGGTGGTTAGCAGGCAACTGAACTGCAATTTAATTTCATTCAAAAAACTTCATGAGACAATGGAGTGATTTAATTTAAATTACATGACTCTTGTCTCTAGTGTTGCCAGGTCTGCTTATCATCATTTTCCCCCAAGAGTTTATTTGAAAATAGCAGATGACGTGTCGTGAGCTTGTAGATCTGCTATTTTCAAATAGCTGATATATGTTTATGTGGCCCATAGTTGCTTCTTTTGGGCTTGTTTTACTAGCCTGGGACCAGACGAATCTGCGAGTGCAAAAAAAAATTGCACTCTGGGATTTGGATCTGGCACCGCTTCATAGAGAATCCATATCCTGTTCCAGAAGACGTGGGGCACCAATCAGGGCCCAGTATTCGAATATGGGCGACTGTCATTGGTAGTTGGTTGTAGGTCTAACCAATTGCGTCGAGGGACATTGTTTTGATCCCGCCCCTTGGGAAACAAAACGTCCTCATGGAAGCACCAGACTCATATCCACGCAGTGATATAGTCTAGCTACGCCAGGCTATTGTTTTACTAGACTTGGTTGCTTATTTCTCTCACAGAATCTGGCAATGCTGCTCTAGACATGACGTCACGGGTATTGATCAACTCAGACCAAGTTATCGATTTTGGGTTTTCAGAAATTCACCATCTGGGGATCGGGTTTCAATCCTCATCCCTACTTGTGACTATCAAAAACATCACACAATGCAGCTTTAATTGACGTTATCAAATTAATGGAGCTGGTAAAACAAGAAGCAGCAAAACAAAGGGCATTGAGTGCAACTTGACATACGTAGTCTTAACCCATTAAGACAGGGAACACATCCGTGTAACCACTTAAACCATTAAATTATACTTTGGCTATTCAAAAATAGCAGATCTACAAGCTCATAGCGCGGCACCAAGTGCCACGCTATGAGCTCGTAGATCTGCTATTTTGGAAAAATCGTGAAAATGTGTGCAAATCTTTTAATATATATACTTTTTAAAGCAAACATTTGTAACTCAAATCTTTGCTTCTGGAGGTATGGAGGTACACAATATTTTACAAATGTTCGCTTAAAAAATATATATTCAAAGATTTGCACACATTTTCACGATTTTTCTAAAATAGCAGCTCTAAAATAGCAGCTCATAGCGCGGCACTTGGTGCTTTTATATCTGCTATTTTTTAATAGCCAAATAAATATTAAAATGACACGGACGCGTTCCCGGATTGAATGGGTTAAAACAAAGATTCCTTAAAACAGATTTTATATTGAATATTATGTAAAACACATGCTAATCCCCCGCATCTCGTTAACTTCATATTCAACATTCTCTTGGCAAACATCCATTAACTAGATCGACTAAGTACTTGGTGGATTTGTTTACTGAAATGATTTCCCCAACATACATTTTTATGACACCACAGAGTCTCGCAAAGATAATTAGGAACAGACTTCATCTGAAACGTTGTTGTGTGCTGTGCTCCCTGGCTACTGCACATTTCAATATTAAATCAATACAATATTCAACGATAAAAAATATGTCTTAATGGGAAAGAACCAAAAGCACATTTAATTAAGTTAATTCTGAACAGAGCTATGGTCTTTACTGTAAACTAACTCAATTATTATGGATTGCACTGCACAGCATTCACACATCTATAATCACTTCACTCTATAGAGACTGAAGGCAATCTCCCAGCTTTCATTGCTAAAACTGTGTGGAAACAGTTTCATTTTAAATTGAAATGACCAATCCAGAGTTTTAGGGTGGTCTTTTATATTCGGACGGTGGTTAAGTGACATGATAGGTTTCCAAAGCATTCCAAAGCATAGGATTGTTTGCGGCTGTTTGCAATCTGAGACTATACACATTATTCGCTGCCACATATCACAAAATGTGAATGCTATTGCTTCAGTTTAATAGCACAATAAAACTCCTTGTGATGATGAATACCGATAGATACAGTAGGTGCATTTTATTTTGGATACTGGATAATGGTTGACTGCACTTTTTTTTTTCTTTCACATTTTCAGCTTCTGACATGAACACTCTTTGTGAAACTGTCATCTCAAAATGAACGAATCAACGTCAGCTTTGCCAGCAACCAAAATGAACAAATCAAAATGATCATGAACGTGAACATTTTGTCTCGTTGACAATGGTGCCAATTCAATTGACTCGTCGTGACTCAGGGCCAGATTTACTAAGCCTTCTGCACCTCATTGCGGATGCATCCTGCACCTAGAAGAATGAGTGTAATCAAACAGGCACACCAGCCTAGAAACACAGTTTGCTTGTCATTTTAAGCACTCGTTGTATGTCATCACAAAACTGCACCTCTGTGTATTTAAGGAAGGATCACGGACATAAAGGGGGGTCTTATGATGTAAGTGTAGCGGATAACTCATTCAGCTGGATTCAGTAACGTTCACACACTTTGCAAGGGTCAGTTTTGTGTGGAATGTCTCTCTGTGTATTACTGAGCTGATTGAGGAATCCACATTCCAGCAGTCTGCTTCAAGAGCAAGAAGTGGCTAGAAGGTTGTCCCTTACATCAATTTGCCATCATTTGTCCAGAGCGTTAACGAGTTGCAGTTGAGTGTCCAGCAGTACATTAATGCAGCACTACTACAATTAGTATAATGTCCTCATGTTCCCTATAAAAAACTATATAGGCCTACCAGCTGTCATATTTGAAATACTACTGCATACGCAGTAAATGACTCAGTGCTAACCACTTTAGCCCTATGTACTGTACTTGGTACGAAGCTCAAAACAAACAACATTGCCTTGTGACATGTTGTGGGGCTTGTAGATCTGCTAATTTTGTGTGGTGGCGAAAATAGTCATTTTGAACTATTCAATACTCCTCCAGGCCATGATGGAGGGAAAAAAAGTCCTAGAACTAGAAAAAGTGCTCCTCGGAGCACAAGTCTCCGCCAGGTCAGGTAGGTTACTGTGGCCTCCTGGTGGTGCTATAATAGGCCAATGTGAAAAGGGTGCCATTTCTTTTTAGGCCTTTCACGGCAATCGGACACTGCATTCATGATTTGAGGCATTTTGTTCCAAAAATGTGTTTTGTTAAATTAGACCTGCTGGTGGCACTATAACAGGCCAATGTGAAAAGGGTGGCATTTGTTCCTCGGCCTAGTGGGAATGTGCGTGTGAAATTGCACGGCAATAGCACACTGCGTTCGTGATTTGAGGCATTTTGTTCAAAACGGACCTACCCTGCAAACTTTGTAAGTCAATGTTAGCCAATTAAGATGGAATATGAAATATCGGACACACCCGTCTTGATGACATGACTATAGAGATACTGTGTGCCGATTTGCGTGATTTTTGGACAGAATCTGAAGGAGTAAGCGCAAAAAAATGTGTTTTCCAAAGGTCGGCCTCCTGGTGGCGCTCTAAAAGGCATATGTGAAAAAGGGCAAAGGTTGTTCCTTGGCCTCTAGGGAGTGTGTGTGCAAAGTTTCACGCAGATGATAAAGGGGATAAAACATACTCTCTCGCCATGCCTTCGGCCTGGCGGAGACAATGAAGACTGTCCTGGTTTTTAGGGTGTGTGAGCTCCAGTGACTTGCAGGCTGATTACAGAAGAGAACACTGGAGATGACAAAGATTGGAACAAGATGTTATCGTCTCTGTGTGTGTGGCTCTTTTCACGGTGCATTTCTGGCAGATCATCGCACATCTGCACCGTAATGTTGTTTCGGAGGGAAACGGATCAATAGCAATCTATTTGCAAAAGTGCCTGTGCTGTTCCTGACAGCCTGTGGGTACACAACCATCCTCCATTTTTAACCCATTGACACCGGGAAAGCATTCTGCGTCATTTTAGATTTCTTTGGGCTATTCAAAAATCGTGAAAAGTTGTGCAAATCTTTGAATATTGTGTATTTTTTAAGCGAACATTTTTAACTCAAATCATCTACAAATGTCTTCTAAATCCTAACAGTTTTTTGAAAAAACTTATGTTGCTATAATATCAGTGGCTCTCAAACTTTTATGTCAAGGACCCCCAAAATGATATGTATTTGGCCGTGGACCCCATCTCAAAATATTTTGTTTTCAGGGACCACCAGAAACACAGATCGAAGCTAAACATGTTTGCTTTAAAACATAAAAAGCAAACAACTAAAATAGGAGATCTACAAGCTTGGTGCCCCGCTACGAGCTTGTATATCTGCTATTTTTTGAATAGCCCAAAGAAATAAAGAAAAATGACACAGATGGCGGTCCTAATGGATTAACTGTGGAGAAGACAGCGAGGCGTCACTGTAGCCGTTTGCTCTGCCATCCAGAAAATAACATCTTGATCAGATGTAGTTTAGATGCAATCTGGGCCACGATCTACTGATGAGAGTTAAAGAGCTCAGGGATGCTGACACCTGCCAATCAATAGCCTAGATATTTAATAGGGTTACTTTGTCCACTTGCACCCCGAAAAAGCCTCTAATTCATCAGTCGTGGAAGCAGAGTCGTGTGTGAAGTCTAGACCAGTGATTCTCAAACTTGTCAATTTCAAGAAACCCCTGGTTTGATATGCATCAGGCCACGGACTCCCATTTAATATGATTTTTCTTGTTTTCCCTGGGATCCCAATCATGAGTGTTCATTTAATTGAGAGCGTAAAATGGAACACTTATTGGGACACTTATCAACTTTATACTATCACTATTTATACGTGCATACTTGCTTGTATTTACTTATGACTGATAGAGGGCTGTGTTTTGTTTTGTTTCATTTCGTTTGTGTCCTCGGATGACTGGCCCACAGAGTGGAGAGAGATCAGCCCAAAGCCCGTCGGTTCGTCTCATACTCAACAACAAAAAAATACACTTTTTTTATTGCTTTAGTAAAACGTAGCCTCTTTCATAATGAAAGAAACCCTCTCCTGAAAAATGGTATGAATCATTTGTCAAAAGTGCCCGACGCCTCTCGTGGCGTTACACCACATTTTGTTATTTGAGATGTCAGATTACGTGACCCACTGTCACTGCAGCAAGGGCTAGGTGACAGAATGTTGTGCTGGAGTGAATTTACTCGCAGTGCCACAACCTGCACATAAATTGGGATGCCAAAAAGAGAAAGGAGAAGAAAAAGAGGTAGCTGGCAAGGGCTTTAGACCCAAATAAAAATGTATATTGACCAACATTTTTCATTCGGCTCAGCTAGATCTATTAACCCATTGATACCTGGAACGCATCTGTGTCACTTTAGATGTCTTTGGCTATTCAAAAATAGCAGATATACAAGCTCATAGAGTGCCGCGCTATGAGCTTGTAGATCTGCTATTTTTGAAAAATCGTGAAAATTATTTTTATATATTTTTTTCCGAAAAACTATCAGGATTTAGATTTTTTTTAGAAGCGGCCTCAGGTCTTAATGGGTTAACGTAAGTGTGCTCCACGACGGAGAGGCCCTATAGCTTTGCCATTGAGACTGAACTGGCTAAACAGGACTTTAAAGGCATTTTAATCATCCAGAAAGACAAGCAAGATGGTTTTATAAGAAGCCAAGATGAAGCTAGGTAGGAAGTGTGTGTGCGTGCCTATGTAACCCCTAGGCTATATCTGTGTAAGTCTTTCTCACTTTAAAATGTGTGTTAATGTAGGAGAGAGAAAAGCAGATTTGGGGAGGGGCCCATTCACTGGCCTTTTTCCAGGGGCCCCTGAGGCATTATGTGTGGGCAGCGCTGAATATGATCTATTCATTGAAGTCAGTAGATGTGGATTTAAGCTAGTTTTGTGTCTACTTGATTTAATAGGCAAGCCGTGAAAGTTCTGGCAACAACCTTGGACTGTATCAGCTGTGTGAGAGAGAGAGACTGTGTTGCACAATTATGCATTTAGGCAGTCTGCCCCGTTAATGGATGAATTGATGCTGAAAGTAAATGTCATGCTGAAATGAAATGTGATGAGCTGAAGGGATGGAACTAAAGTTAGGCCAGTGGTGGAGAAGGTACTCACATTTTGTACTTAAGTAAAAGTATCAATACTGCAATGTAGAAATACTCCATTACAAGTAAAAGTCAGGAATAACACATTTACTTGAGTAAAAGTACAAAAGTATTGGCATAGAAATGTACTTAAAGTATCAAAAGTAAAAGTACTCATTATGCAGAAAGTCCCATTTCACAAATTAAAAAAATGATATTTTGAAAATAGCAGATCTACAAGCTCACATCGCATTGCGACGCATTGTGAGCTTGTAGATCGGCTATTTTCAAATGGCCAATATATATATATAGGGCTGAAGTGGTCAATGGCTATTTTGTAATGATAATCAAAATCTACAAAGTAACTAGTACTAACTAAGGTTTTAATCGTAGTGGAGTATAAGTACAAATTTGCCTCTGAGATGTACAGTAGTGGAGTAGAAGTAAAAGTACTGATAATTGGCAATACTCCAGTAAAGGAAAAAATACCTCAAAACTGTCCTTAAGTACAGTACTTGAGTGAATGTACTTAGCTACTTTACACCACTGAAGTCAGGAGAGTCACTTTTTTGTCCATATCAAAGGTCAAGGCATTAAATGTCAGGGCTGAAACTTTGTCCCAGTCCAACCCTGGTTTCATATAGGAGATATCAGTTGACATATCAGTTCAGTCAAGACACAATGCTATTATTATGTGGTGCTTCTTCCTGTCTTGAAACCCTGTCATAATGTCTTGTGTATCGTTTATCGTGACAAAAAAAAATGCTCACAATAATCAAGATTTTAATCTATAGTGAAATTGTCCTCATCCTACACAGGGATCAATTCACCTATGCTGAGCTGCATATCCGTTACCACTTAAACCCTCTAGAATTGGTAGAAGGCACCTGTAAAGAACATACTTGATACATCATACGTCTTTTTTTTCACTCTATAAATCTCTTTGCCAAAAATAGCCTATTTTTGGCAAAGAGATACCTGAGCACTGTGGCCGACCCAAAACAAAGAAAAATCTTAACTAGGTACAGACTCAGTGAGCACAGTCTTGCGATCGAGAAAGGTCGTCACAGGCAGACCTGTATCCCGAGAGAAGACAGACTATGCACCCACTGCACACAAAATGAAGTGGAAACCGAGCTACACTTCCTAACCGTCTGTCCATTGTACCAAGACATCAGAGACACATACTTCCCACAGATTACAACCACACACAGAGATTTTGAAAACATGACCAATGACAAAAAACTCCCATATCTGCTGGGCGAAGTACAACAATGTGCAAACACAGCAGCAAGATTCGTGAGTTGCTGTGATAGGAGAAGGATATCAAACGGAACACAACCACCCTAAGCCTAAAGACTAATCATTGTGTATATTCCTGCACTATACCTGCACCCAGTGATCTTGGTACATAGAAATTGATCTATTGAAGATTCTGACTTTCAAATGTACATATGTTTTGTTTTGATTGTATTGCTGTATTGTTATATTGTGCTTTTTGTTTTGGCAATGTAAATCTCATGCCAATAATGCCCATTGAATTGAATTGAATTGGAACGCGTCATCATTTGTTGGCCGTCCACCGATTGGTTGTGATATTTCCCTGACAACCAACAACAACCAATCAAACCCATGACTGTCCCTTCGGGCTATAGCATCTAGCTCTATGCTAGTAGCCCCTCCCCCGCGACAATCTCGTGTGTGTGTGTGTGTGTGTGTGTGTGTGTGTGTGTGTGTGTGTGTGTGTGTGTGTGTGTGTGTGTGTGTGGGTGCGCGTGCGTGCGTGCGTGCGTGTGTGCGCGTGTGTGTGTGCGTGCGCGTGCGCACGCTGCTAGTAGTCACGTGACAACAACACACACACATGTTGCACACACACGTTAAGCCTACACTTTTTCTTCACGGCGCTAGTGACTCAAAATGAGGAGTTTTTGGATTGGAACTATTTTTGCAATATTATTCTTCACAGTTTACCTCAAAGAAAGGTAGGCCATAATCTTTTTGTTGTTGCTGGCTGGGGTGAGGATCATGACGCTGCTGTCTTCACTTCTTGTGGTTGTGTGTGTGTGTGTGTGTGTGTGTGTGTGTGTGTGTGTGTGTGTGTGTGTGTGTGTGCGTGCGTGTGTATGCGCGTGTGTAGCGTGCGTTATTGTGTTGTCGCCAGAGATGTCGTATATGTATGGTTCCTCAACAGTATCTGTTTATTCCGTGTTGTTCAATAAAAAGCATTTTAATCTGATCGACGGCCATTTCCTCATACAGTTACAATGTATCAGAGTGCAATACACCTCCCAACCGCTACGGTCGCTTAGTTGAATGCATGGAGAAAATTCGGAGAAAGAGGCCACTGATCGAATTAGAATGCTTTTCATTGAACAATACGGAAGACACGGGTACTTCTGACGGCCCGTATAGAATTGTAACATCCATGGCCATGTGGTTAGCACTTTATATTTGGAACCTGTACGTTTATGTAGATGTACGGTTGTAATGGAGAAAGTGCAAAAAACAGGTTGACGTTCAGCCATGACGCTGATGACGGACGATGCGATCGTGTTTCCACAGTGTTTCTTTTTTTCTGTATAGTTATTGTTTGGACAAGGTGTCACCTGAACTACTACAGTACTAGGCTAATGTTAACCTTGCTAGTTAGTGTTATGTGCACACTACAGTAGGTCTATGTACATTATGTGAAGGCCTGTTATGTGCGCAATAGGCCTACCTTTTATTATTTGACAACTTCAATTACTAGTTCCTTTGTAGATTTCGATTATTATTACAAAACTTACATTAACCACTTCACCTTCATATACATTTTGTCCATTCAAAAATAGACGATCTACAAGCTCACAGATCTTGTAGATCTGCTATTTTCAAAAGATGTCATACATTTGACAACTTGTGCAATGGGATATTCTGCATAATGAGTAGCCTACTTTCTAGTTTTGGTACTTTAAGTACATTTAGATACCAATGTTTTTGTACTTTTACTCAAGTACATTTTTAATTTCGGACATTTACTTCTAACATAGTATTTCTACATTTTCTACATTGTAGTATTGATACTTTTACTAAAGTAAAAAATGTGAATGCTTTTTCCACTGACTGTATGTCCATGTCCAACCACAAGGTTAATGCCAGGGACCAGCATAACATTTGTGGTCTAAAAATGTTTGCAAAAACATTCCACGTTTTTCACATTTTGTCAAAAGTTTTTGTAAATAGCAGATCTACAAGCCCACAACGCGTCACACACTCACATTGGATAATATGTTATTCAATTTATTAATTCAGATCCAAACTATGGTAAGTACGTAGCTACAAAATACTACATTTCACCATAGCAAAATGTATTGAACTAGAGGTGCGGGTCGCTACGCGACCCTTCCGTCTAGTCGCTGGCGCGAGGCTCTCGTGTAGCATGGTGTGTGTATTTGTTGCAACCTTTATTGTGAAGGAAGCACCGGAAGTGCTAAGCTATTCATTCCGTTCCGTGTTACATAATAACACTCTGAGATGCTACATCGTGACATAGTGTCACAGAAACCCTCAAAAGTCACCAAAATAACACTCTTCAACGGGCTAATTAGTTAGCATTGATGACATTGACCACACTAACGTTCATACAGGTTGTTGATAAGATGTTTAATGTAGCCGTTTGAGTGACGACAGCAGCGTTGGTTAACATTAGCGTTAGGCGCATGCTAACGCTATCGCCGGGCCGCCGACATCCATCGGTCACTACCAGCCGAGGCTTATTCTTGCGCATTAGGCCGCGATTTCCGCAGGGCCACTGCCTCGTGTCCTGCGTGTCTATTGACATTTGTAATGGTCAGAAATCTAAGTTGGGCTTGTTTGTGTGAGAATATTTCCACATTGGTTCGAAATGTGTGCTTATTTGAGCTGAGCATTGAGGAGTTAACTGTGCAGGAGCTGTGTGGAGCGAGCGAGCTGGTGTTTTCAATGGCCGTCGCTTCGTTGTGTTTCGGCTGGGGCCGGAGCCGTTCGGTGATGGGCGGGGTTTTCGGGGTTGCCATGTCCAAAAGTTGTAAGCGCGAAGTGGCGTGTTGTCGGTTAGGGAAAGTGCGTCCACGCATGCGCAGTGCGCAGCTGTGTGTGTTTGCAGCAAGCTGGTTGCTTGTTGCTCGCGCGCAATCTGGCAACAGTGATGCAACTTACACACTCGCAGGCAAACATTCGACACAGGATTCAAATTGTAAGGTAGATGTATTAAACGTATAAATGCTATATGTCACAATAGCAGATCCAAACTATGCTAAGTAGGTAGCTAAGCTACCGATCGTCCATACTGCCAGTAAGTACATGTTTACCATAAATAAATAAACTTCCTCTATTGTCTACATGACGAAAATGTGCTAATATATGTAGGGCTAAATCACTTGTTGTCGTGGGTTCGTTTTGTGGACCTGTAATGTTCATATAATCATCATAACAATAACTTGATATAACATGCTACTTGTGGCCACAATTTTGTAAGAACAAATACAACATTATCAACCTGTAGATTCATGTTACTTGAATGCTGTGATTGGTAAGCTAGGAAGACATAATAGTCTACTATGTGGTCATTAGCCTAAATGACTGTCTAGGCCAGTGATTATGGCTCTTTAATTTAAAGGACCCCCGTTTCATATGTACCAGGGAAAAAGAAAGAAAACATGGAAAGTTATCACAACATATTTGCTTGCATGTCATCATACTGCCTGTCTGGGCAGGTATTATTGAAATAGAATGTTTAAAGACACCTGCTGCGTAAACAGGATGGAGAAAAACATTCATTTTCAGAACATGACAGCATATTTGATTCATTATCTTCCTCCCACATTCTTAGATCTTTATCAAAATAAACCCTGGAACCTTATCCTAAATGAGAAATTCATGCCTACTACTGACATTATTTAGTTGTGAGACTCACCTATATTCAGTCATACATTCATTGTCGATAGACTGCATGCATACTCATTATATTCACTATTGATAGAATGTACATGTATTATCCTGATACCTCCAGCCACTGTACATCATCATTCTCATATTCACTGTTGATAGCCTGTACAAATATCCATTCATATATTCATTGGCAAAAGAGACATTTAATTCATATATTCACTGGTGATACGGCTGTACATAACCTGTGTTTCATTCTTACCGGTGTTTCTGCTATGACGCCTGCATTTCCCCACGGGGTCAACAGAGGTTTATGACATGTTTGTTTGAAGCTGTTAGTTCTACTTTGTTGTCGCAGAGTTATACTTTGATAATTGTCTGATTCTATAGTTTAACCCTTTAAGGCCGGGAAGGGAATGCACGTGTTTTAAGATTTTTTTGGCTATTCAAAAATAGCAGATCTACAAGCTCATAGCGCGGCATTCTGTGCCGTGCTATGAGCTTGTAGATCTGCTATTTTCAGAAAAATCGTGAAAATGTGTGCACATCTTTTATATACATTTTTAACTCAAATCTTTGCTTCTGGGTGTCCCTGGAACAAAATATTTTTAGACGGGAGGGGGTCCGCGGACAAATACATATTATTTTGGGGGTCCTTGACATGAAAAAAGTTTGAAAACCATTGATAATATAGCAACATAACATAAGTTAAAAAAAAAAGAAAAAACAAATGTTTGGATTTAGAAGACATTTGTAAAATCCCCAGAAGCAAAGATTTGAGTTAAAAACTTTCGCTTTAAAAAGTATATATATTTATTCAAACTAAAGATTTGCACAAATTTTCACGATAAAAAAAAACCCCGCAGATCTACAAGCTCATAGCGTGGCACTCGGTGCCGCGCTATGAGCTTGTATATCTGCTATTTTTGAATAGCTAAAGAAATCTAAAATGACACAGATTCCCGGTCTTAAAGGGTTAAATCTTTGGCCTCTACACATGCATTCAGTCAGCTCTATGGCACAGCGGAGAAACAAGAGCAAGCAGTTCAGCGTGGGAGTCTTTTGTTAAACGCATTCTGTCCGTCTCCGAGGAGACGGATTCTCCTGCTTTAAGTTCCTCATTCATTATGCCGATCTGCTTTGGACCCAGAAGAAAACCCCCAAACTGTATCTTAAGCCTTATTTAAATGTATATGAAGCCTTTTCCTCCGCATAGCGGATTACAAAAAATACTGAAGAAGAAATAAATAAGGAACATAGACACGACAGCGTGCCATTTACACCTTGGGATGAGACACACAAGGGCAAGGAAGAGACTGTGTGTGTGTGTGTGTGTGTGTGTGTGGGTGTGTGTGTGTGTGTGTGTGTGTGTGTGTGTGTGTGTGTGTGTGTGTGTGTGTGTGTGTGTGTGTGTGTGTGTGTGTGTGTGTGTGTGTGCGTGTGCGTGGAGACACGGCAGAGGGAGAGTGCTAAACAGAGAGAAAAGGTGTGCAGAAATAACTTGATTGAGCCATGTTCAAACCAGCGTCCCTATTTTGGGCATGTTGTTAGGCATAGAGATTCATCTCTTCATCTCTCAGTCTCAAATAGGGAAAATACCAGATCTACAAGCTCACAGTGCACTGCATTGTGACGCTAGTTGGCCGCAATTCCTCGGACAACTAAGTAGGCTACACGGCTTAATGGAGCTGTCATGTGAATGTGGAGTAGAACATATTGTCAGAGATACAGCTGCCATATGATAGAGCCATATTTTGAAACAACACAACACCCGCAAAGTCACCACAATTCCTCCTCCAGTGACATGAAATCATCTGAGTAATGTGCTGCAAGCCAATAAATAATGCCGAACCTCCCGGGCTCCTTGTGCCCAGTGAAATGTTCTCAATGCAGCCTGCACATGAAATACAGCACAAGACATGGTAAATGTGTCTGCCCTGGCTGTCGTTTCTTTAGTCATAGTCTTTTGAATAAAACTCCATTTAGTTTTAGTCCTATTTTAGTCATCTACTAAAATAGGTGACTATTTTATATCACAAGATTACAGTCGACTAAATCTACAGTTGATTTAGTCGACTAAAATGTATTTTGGCGGCGCCTTGATGGCGTCGTAACTCGTAATGGCAGATTTTACACTCGGTTGCCTGCTGAAAATAGCCGATCTACAAGGGAGCTTGTAGATCTGCTATTTTCAGAGTGCAACACCCGAGCGTAACACAAAATAACTTGTCTTTCAGTTCTACCGGATCTCTTCTAACATTTTAGTCTAGTTTTTATTTGTTGACGAAATTGTCAATATAATTAGTCTCAGTTTTAGTCATCATAGCTTAGTTTTTATTTAGTTTTCGTCCTTGCAAGGACATCATGTCCTTGACACGTGGAAGGACATCATGTCCCCCCACCTAAAGGCTAATCTCTCAAGAACAGATTCTGCTCTACGTTTGAATCTGTCGGTAGCCGTGTTGACAACCCGTGCGCATTGGTTTCAAGTGGGCGTGCTATCAGATCAGGAAGCAGGCCGCGCTTTACCCAATCAAATGTAGTGGGCGGGATTCACGTGTCCGTCGATCTTCCCTACTGGAAACTAACCGAAACTCATTTAACAATAGCGTCCGCGGAGCAGACAAACCCATGGAAAGATATTCACATTTTAACTTGCTCTTTCATCATAGAAACAAGTGGGCTTATAACCAAAACCATCCATGTTCTCTGGGAGAAGTGGTGTTAGTGTTCCGTGTAGAAATATTGTTAGTGGGAATGAAAACATAGTCGCACCACCCGGAAGTGGAGTGCTGAAGGCAGACCAAAAACCCTGGTTTCCTTGCGCACGTGTTCTGCGTTTTCTTCCGCCCAGAGCTAACTGAGATAGAACAAACAGTGGAGGTCACTGTTTTTCATTTTCAGTTAGCTCTGGGTTCCCAGATTGCCTAAAGGCAGAATAATAATGTCCCTCTCTCACTTTCACTCTCTCGCATGCACGCACGCACGCACGCACGCATGCACGCGCACACACACACACACACACACACACACACGGGGGGGGGGGTCCTTACTCGGGGGGGGTCCATACACGGGGGGGGGGTCCTTACTTGGGGGGGGGTCCTTACTCGGGGGGTGGGGGTCCTTACTCGGGGGGGGGGGTCCTTAGTCGGGGGGGGGTCCTTACTCGGGGGGTCCTTACTCGGGGGGGTCCTTAGTCGGGGGGGGTCCTTACTCGGGGGGGGTCCTTAGTCGGGGGGGACCCACAACGCTGACAACGCTGCGACGCGTTGTGAGCTTGTAGATCTGCTATTTTCAGAGTGCAACACCCGAGCGCACTCACTAACATTTTAGTCTAGTTTTTATTTGTTGACGAAATTGTCAATATATTTAGTCTCAGTTTTAGTCATCGTAGCTTATTGTCTCCGCCAGGCCGAAAGGCATGGCGAGAGAGTATGTTTTACCCCCTGTCCGTCCGTCCGTGTGTCCGTCCGTCATTCGATCTGTCTGTGTACAGCTAATCTCCGGCACCGTTGGCTTGCTCGCAGCCAAACTTTGCACAAACACTCCCTGGATACCAGAGCAGAACCTCTGCCCCAAATTTTTCACAGGGGCCTGTTATAGCGCCACCAGGAGGCCGATTTGTGCAAAACACATTTCTTGACAGTACTCCTACAGATTTTGTCCAAACATCACGCAAATCGGTACACAGTATCTCTATAGTTATTAAACGAAACGGGTATTTCAGATTTTTCTAATTCCATCCTGATTGACTAAAATTGCCTTCCAAAGTTTGCAGGAATGCTCCGTTTTGAACAAAATGCCTCTAAAAATGAACACAGCATGCAATTTTCGTGAAATTTTGCACGCACATTCCCACTACGCCAAGGAACAAATGCCGCTTAATTATTTTTAAATCAGCCTCATGGTGGCGCTATAACAGGCCGATTTGTGTTTTTTCCTGTAACTGCACCGATCTGTGTAAAATTTTGTATGCACACTCTCTAGAGCAGTGTTTCTCAAATGGGGGTACATGTACCCCTAGGGGTACTCGGAGGTACTATAGGGGGTACGTGAAAGAAAGTGGAAAGTGAATGAAAGAAAAAAAGATTATGTTTAACTATGAAACATGAAGAAACTTTGTGTGAACCTAATGATCTGTAAAGTTTTAAACCAAACAAAATCAAAAACTTTATAGCACAACTGTTACTGAGTATAGAAAGTAATACTTATTTGCACCACATATTGACATAAAAAATATATTTTTGATGTCAATATTTTCTATGTATGCAGTAGTCTTATAAATGGGGTACTTGGATTCAGAAAGCAGGGAAAGGGGGTACAGAAGTCAAAAAGGTTTGAGAAACACTGCTCTAGAGGCCAAGGAAAAACCTTTGCCCTGCATTTTTCACATTTGCCTTTTATAGCGCCACCAGGAGGCCGACTTATGTAAAACAATGTTTTTGATTGTAAGCCTTCAGATTGTATCCACATTTCACGCAAATCGGTACACAAGATCTCTATAGTCATGTGATCAAGACGGATCTGTTAGATTTTTCATATTCCATCCTGATTGGCTAAAATTGACATCTAAAGTTTGCAGGAGTGGCCGGTTTTGAACAAAATTCTGCAAATCATGAACGCAGCGTCTGATTGCGGTGAAACTTTGCACGCATATTCGCACTATGTTGAGGAACAAATGCCACCCTTTTAACATTGCCCTATTATGGCGCCACCTTGAGGCCAATTTTTGCTACAGTTTTCTTTTTTATATTACTCCTACAAAGTGTGTCCAAACATCATGCAAATCTGTACACATTATCTCTATAGTCAAGTGATCAAGATGGTTCTGTCCAATGTTTTATATATTCCATCCTGATTGGCCAAATCCGAACATTGCTGGCCCATAATAACCTACCTGACCTGGCGGAGACCTGTGCTCCGAGGAGCACTTTTTCTAGTTTTTATTTAGTTTTCGTCAGTGCACATGAAACACAGCACATGGTAAATGTGTCTGCCCTCGCTGTCGTTTCTTTTGGACAATGATGTGTGAAAACAAACCGCAAAGATCAGACAGGGGTTGTGTCGCGAACAAGATGCCAACTACTAATGAATGGTCAAGGATTATTATTAGGACTCGACTGGAGACAGCCGGAGACTGAATCAATGATGCAGAGGCAGGACGGGGTTAAATCTAAGCAGATGCATCTGATCTGTTTGACATGAGCAGAAATGGCGCTGCCACTGTTGAACACACTGGCCACTTCCAAGTCAGCAGAATTGATCAGTTTATCAATATTCCATCATATCATACTGATTATTTTCACCGCCACACAAAGTCCGAGATCCACATTGGAGCTATGTTGTGGTTAGATTTGTTTTTTATGTTCCATTTTCAACCAGCGTATATTTTCAGACTATCTTTCTTTCCACTATGCACCGTGAGCGACGATTTTTTTACAAAAATCCTTCATTTAGAATAGTAGAGTGTGCAGTATTGCTAGAGGAAACCCATGGTAGAGAGAATGGAGACAACATGCAAGACGTGACGGGAGTCGGATTCAAACCCTCTGGTCCTCGTGTAGTGCACACTGGCTGAGTCACCCGACAGCCCAAACGGTAACAGTCCTGCCCCCCCCCCCCCCCTCTGTGTTATGAATTGCTCCGTCCTCCAAGCATGAACGAGGCAGGGAGGAAATAATAGCGACTGTCAAATAATTCAGCTGGGACCAAGCCATCTGGATAGCAGTTTAACCCATTAAGACCGGGAACGCATCTGTGTGTCATGTTTTAGATTCCTTTGGGCTATTTTTTGGAAAATAATCGTGAAAATGTGTGTAAATCTTTGAATATATATATACATTTTTTAATTCAAATATTTGCTTCTTTGGAACAAAATGTTTTGAGATGGGGGTCCGCAGCGAAATACATATAATTTCGGGTGGTCCTTGATATGAAAAAAGTTTGAGAATCACTGATATCATAGTTTTTTTCAGGATTTTCAGGTTAGGATTTAGAAGACATTTGTAAAATCCCCAGAAGCAAAGAGTTGAGTTAGAAATGTTTCACGATAAAAATGTTCACCGCGCTATGAGCTTGTAGATCTGCTATTTTTGAATAGCCCAGCCCAAAGAAATCAAAAAAATGACACGTCAGTATGCGTTCCTGGTCTTAATGGGTTAAGATCTGGATGGCTACACTGCATGCAGCGTTGCATTCCACTGTTCCAATGGCGTGTTACATTTTGCAAAATTTGCCCAAAGGAAGACAGCCAGAATAATTTGCCACACTCCATCTGTTGTCGGTATTCTCTAACTGGCAGGATACCATCAACCCATTTTTGTTCCGTTTCTGTTTCGCAGCGCTTCTGTGGTCTTTGAACAGGGAAGTTCAAGTACCCCAAATGTTTGAGAGGACACAAGTTGGCACATGAGCACGCAGATCAGAAGAGGATCGAAGGGACTTGACAGCTTACAGATAGTTGCGCTGTCTGTGGAAGGAGCTAAAACTCTGTCAGCTTACTGACTTATAAATGATGCAGATTAAAGGGAGAGAGCAGATGGTTTTCTTGTTAAAAAATAATTGTTGAATAGCTAGCTATATTCAGATTATTGTTCATAACAGGTCCCCCCATCTCTCCAACTCTTCAGTAAACAGAAAATACATGCTCAGGTCGGGATACCAATTTGATCTATTCAGGAGAGAGCTACAGATTACAGGATAAATAAGTTGCATTTGAAGTGATGAAAGAAAAAAAAAGAAGCAGGCAAAATTGTAACTGAGGTCCTTACACACCGGGGGGGGGGCGATTTCTTTATGCGAATAATACGTTTAAAACCTTATAAAGTCAGAGAGAGAGAGAGAGAGAGAGAGAGAGATTGATTGCCATATTGGCAAAGCTGGGTTTAAATATTGCGCTGATTGGCATAGGGAGGAGTTGTCCTCAGCTTGATTGAAGACAGGTGAGTGGTTGCCTGGCATGGGGTGGAGTTGTCAATTGCTTGGTGATCACGGAGATGGCACGAGGGCTGTGTTTGGCGTGTGGCTGGGAAGGAGTTGTGCGTGGTTGTTTTCAGCTTTGGTCTTCCCTCCTAAACTTCAGTTGTACCAATTCCTTTAACCACTTGTGAGGGGAACATTGGTTGAAAATAGCCGATCTACAAGCTCATAACGCAACGACCACATGTTGTTTTCAGCAAAGAGATTTGGTGTAGAGGGGAAAAAGAGCGCACAGAGTACAGGGCAGTTGCAACTCAGGTCCATTTGACTAAGAATAGAGGGTTTAAGTGGTTTAAAGCAACATAATATTCATTACTATCCGAGAGGTGAGACCTGGGAAACCTGGGACATGCTTGATGGGTTCAGTTCACGCTGTGCTGTGTGTGGGTCAGGGCTGGGCAGGAAACAGTGCCCCATTTATCCATTCCAGATGGTCAAGCATGAGGCTTGCTCTTTGGTTAATGAATGAGAAGGTCAGGTGAGACTGGGACACGGTACAATTTGTTAAGTGAGGTTTAGCAGCATATCCACTAAGGAAATGTATCATGGAAAACCTGTTAGCTCCGATTCAAGTCCCAAGTGTTAGCCACTTAAACCGTAGTAGTGTTGCTATTTTGGGCATTTCTTAATAGGCGAACATTTGGTGAAAATAGCTCATCTACAAGCTCACATTTCTAAAAGTGATGTGTTTTTCGAGAGATAACATTAAGGGGCTATGGATAGACACCTGGGGGACCCCAGTCAACAAACTATATGGTTTGGAAGTTGTTAAAGGAGGAGTTCACCCAAAAAATGATTTATAATATTTTATATCAATTGCACACCCATATGAAGCCTTGAATTCATGGATTTATTTTTGTTTTTGTGGCATTCCTAAGCCAATAATTTGATGGCCGGGTGTGTATCCGGTAGGAGACACAAATAATCTACTTTGTGTCTCCTACCGGATACATTAGCCGGTAGGAGACGGGAATCAAATTATTGGCTTAGGCATGCCACCAAAACAAAAATAAATCCATGGATTCAAGGCTTCCTGGGGTGTGCAATTGATAGAAAATAAGTCATGTTTTGGGTGAACTACTCCTTTAATCTGTTATGCTAGTTCAATGCATTAATACTACGACTACTACTACTACTACGATTACGACAGCTACTGCTGCTGATGATGGTGGTGGTGATGGTGATTATTATTGTTATTATACAAAGTCTTGTGAATTGTTTAAAATAAAGAAATGACCAAATAACTGAAAAGATTTGAACAGCCACAGCTGAGGCAGTAGATGAACCCATGACAGCTTTACCAAAGGTCGGTGACCCTGCCATCAGACAGCCCAGTATGACACCAGAACGGACAGCTTACAGTATGAGACCTGGCATGGTGGAGAGGTCACGGAGGGTCACAGATCAGACCACAAGGACTAGACAGTTCCTTCCATGTCACGTTCACATCAGGGAAGCACAGCTGAGACCCACCTCTCACCCCCACTACACCTGACCTATACTGTACCTCTCCACGGCTGAACGCTATACCTTTCATTTAGCCACTGTAGAAAGATAGACCCGCAGACAGGGTTGTCTGTAGCTCTTACAGTCTGCCTGCCACACACAGGGCGTAACCCATTAAGAATCTGTGTCATTTTTTTATTTGAGCTAAAAAAGCATTATTTATTTACACTTTGGGCTATTCAAAAATAGCAGATATACAAGCTCATACCGCGGCACCGAGTGCCGCGCTACGAGCTTGTAGATCTGCTATTCTTTTTTTTAATCGTGAGAAAAAAGTGTGCACATCTTTGAATTATTTTGAGGCGAACGTTTTTGACTCAAATCTTTGCTTCCTGGAACAAAATACTTTGAGATGGGGGTCGGCGGCCAAATACATATCATTTTGGGGGTCCTTGACGTGAAAAAGTTTGAGCACCACTAGAAACATACGTTTTTCAGACAGCTGTTAGGATTTAGAAGACATTTGTAGAATCGGCTTCAGGTCTTAATGGGTTAACCAAAAAATATTTAAAAATGTCCGAAGAATTTCAAAGAATTCCAGGATGTCAACATTGTACGTAGCAAGTAGCCTTTTGTCATTTCAAACTGCTGCATGAACGTTTTGATGAATGATGAAGAAGAAGAAGAAGAAGAAGAAGAAGAAGAAGAAGAAGAAGAAGAAGAAGAAGAAGAAGAAGAAGAAGAAGAAGAAGAAGAAGAAGAAGAAGAAGAAGAAGAAGAAGAAGAAGAAGAAGAAGAAGAAGAAGAAGAAGAAGAAGAAGAAGAAGAAGAAGAAGAAGAAGAAGAAGAAGAAGAAGAAGAAGAAGAAGAAGAAGAAGAAGATTGTGTCTCCTTTAGTTGTTGTTGAGTATGTGTCACTGTACATTATGTAGACTTTGTCCTCCATTTACCCATCCTATTAGGAGCAGTGGCTGCAATTAATACGGCACCTGGGGAGCAGTTAGTGGCGATATAAAGTGTCTCACTCAGGGACACTTACGGGGGCGAAACCGCCTGGGGAACGAACCCGGTGACCTTCTGAATTCCCACACGTCATCATCTCTACCCACTCAGCTACGGCCGTCGACCCAAAAGAAAACACATTTCTCTGGAAAACATTCCGCTTTCAGAGTTTCTGCTCCAAGAATAAAAACAGACATTTATTCATTCATAATGCAAGGGCCAGTCCATTTGAGTCGTTTCTCGAAAGCTGTCTTCACTAGATCTTTATATATACAGTAGCATGGCACGTCTCCAGGGCTTGATTTGTGCAAAAGAAACAAGAAAGAAAAGAAAAAACATTGGGAGGGACATTTCTGAACCACTTAACCCATTAAGACCAGGAAGGGAACGCATGTGTGTCATTCTAGATGTCTTTGGCTATTCAAAAATAGCAGATCTACAAGCTCATAGCGCGGCACTCGCTTGTAGATCTGCTATTGTTGGAAAAATTGTGAAAATTTGTGCAAATCTTTGAATATATAGTATATCTTTTTTCAAAGCGAACATTTTTAACCCAAAGCTTTGCTTCTGGGGAATTCTAATGTCTTCTAAATCCTAGAGCAGTTTTTTAAAAACTTATGTCTATAATATCAGTGGTTCTCAAACATTTTTCATGTCAAAAACCACCCAAAATTAAATCTATTTGTCCGTGGACCCCCATCTCAAAATATTTTGATCCAGGGACCCCCAGAAGCAAAGATTTTAAATATATTATTTAAATATATTTAAATATTTGCACAAATATTTCAAGATTTAAAAAAAAAATAGCAGCTATGAGCTTCTAGATCTGCTATTTTTGAATAGCCCAAAGAAATAAAAAAAATGACACACAGCTGCGTTCCCGGTCTTAATGGGTTAAGTGACTCAGCTATGAGCTTGTAGATCTGCTATTTTTGAATAGCCAAATAAATTAATAAAAATGCCACAGATGCGTCCCCGGGTGGAAAGGGTTAAGCCCTATACATACTTCTTCATACGAAGAGTGAAAATAGCAGATCTACAAGTTCACAACAACGCATTGTTATGCAACGCGTTGTGAGCTAAAGTAGAGGCCTCTTCCCCCCCCAAGCAAACCTCCTCCAGTGTTATGGTAGTTTTATCTGCTGGAGTGTTGTAAATGGACAACATCTGTTGGCCTGAAACATTGTTTTATAAATGATGAGTGGAGGAGGAAATCGATGGTGCAGGGACCAGCGTTTTTATTCCAAGAGAGATAAAACAAACACACCACACTCGTTTAACCCATTAAGACCGGGGGACGCATTTGTGTGTCATTTTAGATTTTAGACACCGAGTGCCGCGCTATGAGCTTGTAGATCAGCATTTTTTTTTGGAAAATCTTTGAATATATACTTTTAAAGCAATTGTTTTATACTCAAATCTTTGCTTCTGGGGGGTCCCTGGAACAAAATGTTTTGAGATGGGGGTCCGCAGCCAAATACATATAATTTTGGGGGTCCTTGACATGAAAAAGTTTGAGAACCACTGATATTATAGCAACATACGTGTTTCAGAAAACTGTTTTAAACTGATTTAGAAGACATTTGTAGAATCCCCCATAAGCAATAAGATTTGAGTTAGAAATGTTCGCTTAAAAAAATATATATCTTCAAAGATTTGCAAACATTTTTCAAAAATAGCAGATCTACAAGCTCATAGCGCGGCACTCGGTGCCGCGCTATGAGCTTGTAGATCTGCTATTTTTGAATAGCCCAAAGAAATAAAACAAATGACACACCGATGCGTTCCCGGTCTTAATGGGTTAAGTGACTCAGTGGTGTGGGGTTTCACTGAAGGCTGGCGGTCGGACTGCACTGAAAGGATCACGGTGTAGATCACACACTAAGATCACCTTGTAGATCTACAGGAGCATATGTGAGACGCTCGCACACTAAAATAGATTTTTCACTCATCCAGATGACATGCCGACCTCATTCTGACCTGCCGCCACCGAGACGCGAGGACACGGTCATTCACCCATCGCTCTACTTCGTGTGTGTGTGTGTGTGTGTGTGTGTGTGTGTGTGTGTGTGTGTGTGTGTGTGTGTGTGTGTGTGTGTGTGTGTGTGTGTGTGTGTGTGTGTGTGTGTGTGTGTGTGTGTGTGTGTGTGTGTGTGTGTGTGTGTGTGTGTGTGTGTGTGTGCGCGTGCGTGCGAGAGAGTGAAAGTGAGAGAGTGCCATTATTATTCTGCCTTTAGGTGGAGGGACATGTCCTTCCACATGTCAAGGACATGATATCCTTGCAAGGACGAAAACTAAATAAAAACTAAGTTATGATGACTAAAACTGAGACTGATTATACTGACAATTTCGTCAACAAATAAAAACTAGGCTAAAATGTCAGTGAGGGACTTGTGGAGAAGAGATCCGGTAGAACTGAAAGACAAGTCATTTTGTGTTACGCTCGGGTGTTGCACTCTGAAAATAGCAGATCTACAAGCTCCCTTGTAGATTGGCTATTTTCAGCATGCAACCAAGTGTAAAATCAGCCATTACGACGCCATCAAGGTGCCGCCAAAATACATTTTAGTTGACTAAATGAACTGTAGATTTAGTCGACTATAATCTTAACACATCGTGTGCCAGAGGTTTATTCAAATAGGATAGGACATCTAGTGCCAGCATATCTTCCATCCACTTACGCTGATATGTTGCGTGCTGTAGAAGCCCCGGCGAGGACGCGCATGTAAACAAAGCCTGCGTGCGAGACGGCGGAGGGTCCCGACTAGCGCCTGGAACAATAATATTTCTAACGCGATCCTCCATTACAGAGTGATCGCCGATCGAAAACGGCTCATTGCCACCACGTTAAAAAGAAATCGGAGATATTAAGCATTTAGTCAAGGAGTTAACATTGGAGTGGACGACCGGAAGCATTTTTGACATGGATCCACATCCGGCCTCTCCTTCTTAGAGACTCCTTGGATGATCCCAAAGTTTTGTTAGAGCGCCCCACATGGGAAAAATATATTTCCAAAAACAGTCCGGACCGTTTATGGCACATAACGCATAGCTTGTGTGCTCGTGTGTTAAGATATTTAGTCGACTAAAACTAGACAAAAAGTAAAACATTTCGGGTGATTAAAACTAAATGGAATTTTATTGAAAAGACTATGACTAAAACTAAATCAAAATTTGGTGTCAAAATCAATTCTACCACTAGGCGAGCGAGTGACTGTGCTGAGCGGTGCGATGTCTGCTTTTTAGCCGCATGCTGAAAGCTGGCGGCTCTACAGACAGACTAAGACCTAGTCCGACACCCAAGCGACACCTGAGTGACACCTAAGTGTCATTGGCTGTCCTGGCTGTCCTTCACTCCTTTAAGCCAAACCAACCAGACTGTGGTCTGGAGTAGATCTAAGTGTACACATGGAGGTGACACGGATGTTTTGTAGTAGTTTTGTAGTGGCTCGCATCCATCCAAAACCCTGGTGCTAGCCTATAGGGCAGTGAAAGGAACAACTCCTTCTTACCTCCGGGCTATGGTTGATGCTTCGGTTACGTCTTTTTTCTGTTCTGGCCCACAGTGGTGGAATGAACTCCACACTGATGTCAGGACAACAGAGTCACTGCCCATCTTTCGCCGCAGGCTGAAAACACACCTCTTCAGGAAACACTACCCTTCCTCTTCGCCTTGCCTACTTGTTGTTAACTAGTTGTACAAACTCTTGTTTTATTGTATTGGATCTTGTCTATTCGATACACTTATTTGTTTTAGCTCTTGCTCATTTGATTTTGCTATTTTGTCTCATCTGTTTATGAAAGTAGGTAGCTGATATATTGCACTTTTACTTTAGCGCTAGGTATACTCTTAGTTGCTTGTTTTAGAAGAGAATGCACTTAATACTTCTGGTGATTAGTAGTTTCCTTCCCTACCTATGTTGAATGCACTTATTGTAAGTCACTTTGGATAAAAGCGTCTGCTAAATGACTGTAATGTAATGTATTGTGTACACATTTAGCAAAAAAAATTGTTTTGCTTGTGAATTGGGCAATTTAGGTCTTTTCCTGCTGATCCTCTGAGGCCAGAGTAATATATAAAGGCTGCCACCTAGAGGGAGAAAGTGATTTCATTTAGACACGTCAGCTCAGGATTAACATTTACCATTTATTAACCATTTACCATTTATTGCAATGATAAACCATTTACCATTTATTGCAATGATATTACATTCAGTTTGGCGGTGTGGCTCTGCTCATGTGATATTACAGATTACCTCTGCAAGCATGACACAGAATCTGAGACCACAAACCCCCCATGAGCAGAGCATAAGACACAGTTATTACAAGAACATAACATTGAACCTTCAATGGCATAATTAAACTACCACACATATCATAGTACAATCCATAGAACCAGGGGTACAATCCACAGAATCATCCCATTAACAATATGAACTAAGTGCCACAGGGAGGAGGCCAGGGAGGTGGAGGGAATTTGAAACTGACAGCTGTACAACCAGCTGAGACAGCGAACACTAAAAGAACAAGCAGACCACTTTTACCTATTGCTCTCTAACCTGGTAATTCTCAGAGCTTTGATGATTACTTCAAGATAACGTGTTAATTCAAAGCTAAACAGTTTCTATATGGCCATAGGCAACTACAGTATTATTGTAGTTGGCCATGGATGGTCCATTCACTGTCTCCAACTGTCAGTTCAAGAGTGTGTGTGTGTGTGTGTGTGTGTGTGTGTGACGGTCTCTGCAATGCATTACATATTTTCCTGGAAATGTGCTGTGCGCATCTATATAGGATATGAGAACAATAGAAAGAATGAGAGAGAGAGAGAGAGAGAGAGAGAGAGAGAGAGAGAGAGAGAGAGAGAGAGAGAGAGAGAGAGAGAGAGAGAGAGAGAGAGAGAGAGAGAGAGAGAGAGAGAGAGAGAGAGAGAGAGAGAGAGAGAGAGAGAGAGAGAGAGAGAGAGAGAGAGAGAGAGAGAGAGAGAGAGAGAGAGACAGGGAGGGAGGGAGGGAGGGAGGGAGGGAGGGGGAGAGGGAGGGTGTAAAGTAGACGAGGTATGTTTACAATACATTTCATTGTGAACATCCCTCATCAACCAGAACAGAATGTGAGCAGAATCATCACATTCCCTACTGTAATAAACTGATATTGCTTATACTGGCATCTTTCTCTCTGTAATTTACTGTGTCTTTCTTTTTTATGTCCACAAAATGTCAACCGTGGATGTTGGCATTCAAACTTTTATTTCTTATTATTTCCTTAAGCTGTGTGCATACCCAAGACGTTACAGCTGAATGCCACGATAAACCTAGTACACTGAAAAGAAGATTGTCAATCTGCATTGAACTTCAGCAATGTTATTGCACTGTAACCAACTTGCAGCTATAATTCAAAACAAAAGCATGATTTAGTCATTCAACTGTCTCCTCTATCTATAGTTCTAACTATACAAACTGCCCCTCTGTGTACATGCTAATTTTGATTTAGTTTTAGTCATAGTCTTTTCACTAAAATTCCATTTAGTTTTAGTCATATTTTAGTCACCTGAAATGTTTTCGTTTTTGTCTAGTTTTAGTCGACTAAATATCATAAGATTATAGTCGACTAAATCTACAGTTTTTATTCATTTATTCGACTAAAATGTATTTTGGCGGTGCCTTGATGGCGTCGTAATGGCTGTTGTGAGCTTGTAGATCTGCTATTTTCAGAGCGCAACACCCTAGCACAACCAAACGCGAAATGACTTGTCTTTTAGTTCTACTGGATCTCTTCTCCACTCGTCCCTCAATAACATTTTAGTCTCGTTTTTATTTGTTGACGAAATATTGTCAATATAATTTTGTCATCATAGCTTAATTTTTATTTTGTTTTTATTCAGTTTTCTTCAGTGGAAAAAAGGTAGTCGATGAACACTTTTCGTCATAGTTTTAGTCGACGAAATCAACACTGGTACATGCCCTATGGGCATTATTCTAACAATTTTGGGGATGTCTTTATACTCGGAATCTTTTTCCGAAATCGTCCAAAATAGCAAACGTTTGTAAGATCGGCTAATTTCGCCACACAACACCAGTGTACAGCTTAAGTGGTTAATTGAAACCATGGCAAATTCCTTTTCAAGTGGTTTCATACTGAGCGGAGGATTGGCAGTTGAAGAGAGGCCCGTAGCGAAGCACTGAATAGCTGATTATTACCCACAGACACGCCTGTTTGTCTCACCTCATTCCCCTCACAAATACATCAGTTAATCACAAATACCCCTTTCTCTTTTAACCCATTAAGACCAGGAACGCGTCTGTGTCATTTTTAGATTTCTTTGGGCTATTAAAAAATAGCAGATCTACAAGCTCATAGCGCATCATCGAGTGCCACGTTATGAGCTTGTAGATCTGCTATTTTATTTTTAAATCCTGGATTGTTTTGTAAATCTTTGAATATATTTCTTAAAAGTAATGTTTTACACAAGTCTTTGCTTCTGGCGGGTCCCTGGAACAACATATTTGGAGATGGGGGTCCGCGTCCAAATACATATAATTTTAGGGGTCCTTGACATGAAATGACATGACATGACATGAAAAAAGTTTGAGAACCACTGATATTATAGCAACATAGGTTTTTTTCAAATATAGGATTTAGAAGACATTTGTAGAATTCCCCAGAAGTAATGATTTGAGTTAAAAATGTCTTTTTAGTTAAAAAAAAAATCATGATTTTTCAAAAAATAGCAGATCTACAAGCTTAAGTGCGCTATGAGCTTGTATATCTGCTATTTTTTTATAGAAAAAATAAATCTAAAAAGTTACACGGATGCGTTCCCGGTCTTAAAGGGTTAAGAGGTGCGGTGTAGGGAGATGAATGTGCATTTTTCCAAACAAAGCCAAAAACTACAAACAAGACCGGGAGAAGAGAGAATGCAGTTTCATTACATCCCCCCGTGTTCCAACGCAACGTGCCCCGCCTGAAAGGAGAGAGGTTGTGTAGCGGCATCCTGCGGGCACCAGTCTTTGAACTGTCCTCCTTCATTTGAGACTTCCCCGTTTGTTCTCTGTTAGCCCATTAAGACCGGGAACGCGTCTGTGTCATTTTAAGATTTCTTTGGCTGTTCAAAGATAGCTGATATACAAGCTCATAGCGCTTGTATTTATATGTATGTGAGCTTGTAGATCTGTTATTTTGTGGAAAAAACGTTGTGGAAATGTTTGCAAATCTTTGAATATCTATATATACAATTTGAATCCTGCGCCATGTCGGTTGTCCGTATGCGACGCCAGTGTGACGGTGTGACGTAATCTGACATCACGGTGACAACGCCAGTGTGACGTAATCTCACGACAGCATGACATCACATGACATCACATCCTACCTATAAATTCTAGGATGCCGTCAGATCGCACCAGTTCGACGGCTTGACGTAATCTGACATCACGATGAGACGGTCGTCCCGAATATGGACACAACGCCAGTGTGACGTAATCTCACGACAGCATGACATCACGCATGACATCACATCCTACCTATAAATTCTAGGATGCCGTCAGATCGCACCAGTTCGACGGCTTCCATAGTGGGTTTTGGTCATTGGAGAGGTGATGCACGTCACCTCTTTCTGAAGTGGGTACTTTCAAAGCCTGCCGTGGATTTAGGAGAGCACAAAACTCTCTCTCACACTGTGAGGTGCCTGTAAGGTGGCACTGCAAAGTGAACGACGCGTCACGCTAGAACTCACGCTAGAACTAGAACTTCTAGTATATATATACAATTTTAACTCAATTCTTTGCTTCTGGGGGGTCCCTGGAACAAAATATTTTCAGATGGGGGTCCGCGGCCAAATACATGTAATTTTGGGGGTCCTTGATATGAAAAAGTTTGAGAACCACTGACATTTGTAGAATCCCCCAGAAGCAAAGATTTGAGTTAAAAATGTTCGCTTGCATTTTTTTTATAATAACTATATTCAAAGATTTGCAAAAATTTTCACTATTAAAAAAAATAAAAAATAGCAGATATACAAGCTCATAGCGCGGCACTCGGTGCCGCGCTATGAGCTTGTAGATCTGCTATTTTTGAATAGCCCAAAGAAATAAAAAAAAATGGCACAGATGCCGGTTCCCGGTCTTAACGGGTTAGAGCCTGCTGGGAGCAGAAATTGATTTCAGTGGTTGGTGAAGAGAACAGGACTGAGGAAGGGCAAGAAGCGTAGCTCCAAGCGTGCTATAGACTCTTCTCCCTCCTGAATCCCAAGCTGTGTCATGACCTCTACCCCCCTCCCCCCTCCCCCCCTCAGTCAGGAATGCAGACTCACTCCCTGTTCTCCCCACCGCAGTCTGAATGAAAACTCACCTCTTCAGACTCCTACTTCACCCCCTTGGTATTATACTCCTCATTCGTATCACGTCTTGTCGCCTGACGCTATAGTCATGCTATGCAGATGTATGTTGGGTTTCTTGTTGACATAACCTGTACTGTATGTTATTTAGATAGACATTTACGGCTTGTCCGCAAATACTAAGTACCGGTATGTTATTTAGATCGGCGGTTCTCAAACTTTTTTTTTTTCAAGGACCCCCAAATTGACAAAAATATGCCAGGGACCGCCATTTAAGCGAAGATTTTTACGGCTCTATAGCAGTGAATCTCGACCATTTTAATTTCAAGGACCCCCAGTTTGACATGCATAAGGCCACGGACCCCCATTTAATGGCATTTGTATCTCTGGAACCCCAATGTATCTTGTAAAGTCAATGTTAATTTAACTGTGAGTTAACGGGTCCATTTGGTTCCATTTGTACACTCTCAGAGTTACAGACCCATAAGGGTCAATTTGGTTCCATTTGTACACTCAGAGTTACAGACCCATAAGGGTCCATTTGGTTCCATTTGTACACTCTCAGAGTTACAGGGTCCATTTGGTTCCTAACCATCCATCATTCAGCTGGGGACCCCCTGGAACTCCCTCAAGGACCCTTGGGGGTCCCCGGACCGCACTTTGAGAACCAATGATTTAGATAACATTTTTTTTTGGAGACAGATGCTAGGTCTGATATTTACCGTATAGTTACTTTGTATCGTTTTATTTGCAATTTATTTCTGTGACATTTTACCCTGACATCTGTTGACTACAGGATTCATGACATTTATAAAGTTTGATATTTGATAAAGATGCCTAAAGATGCCATTTGATAAAGATGCCTTCCTTGTACTCCTCCATCCCAACATGACTGCCATTCTTCTATCACATACTTCCACATTGTGGCCTTTGCCTACTTTCTGTTCCATTGCATTCGCCGTCACTCGTATTGGTACAAACGTTACGTTAAGCAGGGAAGCCGATGCATTGCGACGATCTTCCGAACAAACTGAGAATTTGTGCGTTCTCCTCAGACCCACGGTCAGACAGATACAGATATTTGTGATTTTTTTTGCCATTCAACACATGTACATCTTGAGGTGATATATATTATAAGACACACACGGCAAGTTTGAGACCGTTCAGTTGGACACTTTCTGAGATACTCGGCCCACAGGGTAACAGACACACACAGCGCGAGAAAAAAGGACGCTGTGCTTCCAAATTCCGACATTTTTCGACGTTTTTATTTTCTCACGCCGTTTGGTGAACCCCCCAAGGTTGGTGCCCTGTGCTGCGGTGCTTTTATCCGCCAGATTGGGACGTTCACGGCATATTTTACACCTTTACGGTGCGTTCATCATCGGTGACGAGTGCCGAGCTGCGAGTCGGTGTGAAGTCGCAACACTCGCTGCGAGGCAACACTCACACAATCACGTGCAGCATGCGTTCCCTCCCCCTGCGCCTAATGGCTGTACATGGGGCCGACGCGTGCTTTAGCGTGATTGTGTGAGTGTGGCTTCAGGAAGTAAATTCCTAGCGTCGATCTCCAGGCTTTTATTTTATTTATTTTCTTAAAGGAGGAGGGAGGTTGGATTTCCACACACTGGTCATGCCATTAAGAGCTCTCCAGGCAAGTGCTTTCCTCACCGTAAGGTCCCTTTCTGTGGAGCCAGTTAATAATAACAGTTATTATCACTGAGCCCATTGGTGAAGTACATGTTTTCTTGCCTGTGTGATGATGTTTAATGAAGGAGAAACGTCTGTTTTGTGTTGTAAAGGTCAACCAAGTCATTTCCACCTCAGAGCAGATCTATCAAGAACAGCTGTGTGAAACATAACGTTGTCATTGTTAATGTGTTCTCTCATCTGTCATCATCCTCATCTTACACACTACATGCATGAGACTGAGACCACACAGCACCTCTTACAGATCAATGTTCCTTATAGTCAGAGGTGGAAAGTAACTAAGTAGGCTACATGTACGCAAGTACTGTACTTAAGTACAATTTTGAGGTATTTGTACTTTACTGGAGTATTTCCAATTTCCAATACTTTTACTTCTACTCCACTACATCTCAGAGGCAAATATTGTAGCCCTAGTAGTAGTATATTTCAGCCCTACAGTATATACTAGTGATGTGCGGGTTGGGTTTTTTCATGACCCGCCCCGCCCCGCCACGGAACCTAACCCGCCTCAACCCGCCCCGCGAACCCATATATAAATCTATGGCTCAACCCGCCCCGCGGTAAAAAAAAATCGGTAAAATCATGAAGGAAAATAATCTTCAAGTATACACCCCAAGTGTATTCAAACTGTTTTATTGTTATTATTCTTATTCTTATAATAAGTAAAGACAAAACAAATAAAGACAAAACAAGAGCATGTGATTTATTAATTTTTTTGCGTGTGAGAGCGGTTGACCCGCAGCCCGCATAATTGCCTCAGAAATCCTGACTCAACCCACCCGCGCCGCGGGTTGACCCGCGGGTTACGGGTCGGCCCGCTCATCACTAGTATATACAGTTCGGCCATTTGAAAATAGCCGATCTACAAGCTCACAATGAGTCGCGATGCGACGCATTGTGAGCTTGTAGATCGGCTATTTTCAAAAGATTTTTTACACATTTTAAAACTTGAAATGGAACATTCTGCATAATGAGTACTTTTACTTTTGGTACTTTAAGTACATTTTGATGCCAATACTTTTGTACTTTTACTCGAGTAAATGTTTAATCCCAGACTTTTACTTGTAACAGAGTATTTCTGCATTGCGGAATTGACACTTTTACTTAAGTAAAACATGTGAGTACTTTTTCCACCACTGGTCATCATCGTTATCATCATCATCTTCTTGATCTTACACACTGCATGCACGAGACTGAGAACCACAAAGCACCTCTTACAGATCAATGTTCCTTATAGTGACTGTACTGAGCAGCGTATAACAAACCACTGACCGCTAACACACCTCCATAATCTACCAAAGGTCTTTCCTGGACGTCTCCATCCATCCACATGACACATAATTGTAATCAGACTTATTTTATTTTTTTTCAAACACTTTTTCTCCCACATGGGGAGCGTTTCAAATGATGATCTGGGTTGATTCGCAGGCTGATTTCTGCCCCCTAGGGTCACACGGCCCGATTCTGGCAGAACCTGTTCCTGTCAAAGCAATATGTGACAATTACTAAGGCTTGTTAAAAGACCGTGGTCCCTGCTTTTATGCACTGCATGGGAAGTAATGAGGAGAGAGAGAGAGAGAGAGAGAGAGAGAGAGAGAGAGAGAGAGAGAGAGAGAGAGAGAGAGAGAGAGAGAGAGAGAGAGAGAGAGAGAGAGAGAGAGAGAGAGAGAGAGAGAGAGAGAGAGAGAGAGAGAGAGAGAGAGAGAGAGAGAGAGAGAGAGAGAGAGAGAGAGAGAGAGAGAGAGAGAGAGAGAGAGGGGAAGGAGAGGGGTGAAAGGGAATAATTATGGAGTGGAATAGAGGGAAAGAGAGAGGTCCTCTCCAATCAGTACCCAGAGCAGTGCTCAGCAGTGA